>NC_082397.1:10700322-10752822 GCF_031168955.1 Gadus macrocephalus | reverse complement strand
TGCAGCCAGTACCACATAATACTACTAATATTATTACTACTGCAGCCAGCACCACATAATACTACTAGTACTAATATTAATACTACTGCAGCCAACACCACATAATGCTACCAATACTAATACTAATGCAGCCAGCACCACATAATACTACGAGTACTAATATTTATACTACTGCAGCCAACACCACATAATGCTATCAATACTAATACTACTGCAGCCAGCACCACATAATACTATCAATACTAATACTACTGCAGCCAACACCACATAATACTACCAATACTAATACTATTGCAGCCAGCACCACATAATACTACTAATATTATTACTACTGCAGCCAGCACCACATAATAGTACTAGTACTAATATTAATACTACTGCAGCCAGCACCACATAATAGTACTAGTACTAATATTAATACTACTGCAGCCAACACCCCATAATACTACCAATACTAATACTACTGCAGCCAACACCACATAATGCTACCAATACTAATACTACTGCAGCCAGCACCACATAATACTACAAGTACTAATATTAATACTACTGCAGCCAGCACCACATAATAGTACTAGTACTAATATTAATACTACTGCAGCCAACACCCCATAATACTACCAATACTAATACTACTGCAGCCAACACCACATAATGCTACCAATACTAATACTACTGCAGCCAGCACCACATAATACTACAAGTACTAATATTAATACTACTGCATACTACCAATAAGGCTACTCCTTCCCTACTGCAGAAAGGACCACAACCAGAATAATATTAGCAATAATACGTATAACACTAAAACTACATCAACACTAAAACGCACAATTCTCTGCTTCAGAAATAACAACCCAAAATCATAATACTAGCAATAATATTATCAACACTGAAACTACCCATTCTCTGCTTGAGAAATAAGAACCACAACATGAATTATTCTCCAAATAATACAAATAATAAGAACACTGATAATGCAATCACTATCCTGTCGCGGCAATAACAAGCACACTGCTGCTACCCTGGCTGCAGGATATGTACGTTATCAACAGCTCTACTGCTGCTACTGCTACCAATACGTTGTGATAAGGATAATGAAGCTACGCGTGATGCAGGGGTTAATTCATGCAGAGTCGGCAGGTCGTGTCATTGGGACTCGGTGCAAAGCAGCCCTCACCCCCTACCCCACTCCAACGCTCGCTCACTGTGGGATCACACTCATTATCTATTATACAAGCCTGTAAACACACACACACACACACCCATACACAAACAGCCAAACTTACACAGACACACAAACAGTGGCACACACACCCATACACAAACAGCCACCCATACACACATAAACAGCATCACACACACCCACACACACACACATTCACAGATACACAGAAACCCACACACACAATATAACACACACACACACACACACACACACACACACACACACACACACACACACACACACACACACACACACACACACACACACACACACACACTCTCTGGGGAGCTGTGGGAGTCTGAGTCTCACTGTGTCCCGAGGTCTCTGGCCATACTAATTGTGATCCAGGGAACCACACAGCGAGGAGACCTGGAACGAGAGCTCTGGCCAGCTAGCGTTAAGCACAGCAGAGGCCTTTCTCTAAGGAATCGCACACTATACCACATCACTCAGAGACACTGACCATCAATTATTAAACTGATTGCAAATACAGACACAAACAAAGATCTCAATAAGTTCATTGGATTTGCTTTGAAAATGTTAAAAGTGTTAGAAGACAAGACCATGTTTAGGTAAAGTTTAGAATTTGTGTATATGGAACTGATTGTTTGCTTTGTATACTCTTGCACTCCTCTCTTAAAAAGACATCATAGTGTTCAACAGTTTTTAGAAACTTAAATATTACATTACATACTTACAAATATTAAAGTCTTGCATTTTCTATACAGATCATAATGTCGATTACCTAAACCATTTATGCTATTTGGTTTAAATGTAAGCCTTACATTTTTACATTTCACACACCTGATTAGTGCTGCAAATTAAAAATCCAATGGACTGGAATGATTTGGTCTTTGTACATCATGATCATTTTAGGGAAAATGGAAAAAAGTAGCAAGTGGATGCATTTAGTTCGCATTGAAATCAGTTTCTTAACAAATGCAAATGTTAAGCACTGATTGAGTTTCAATAATAAATTAGCGTCGACTCCTGAACTGAAAGCATCCAAGAGCCTGCTTTTAAGAAACAAGTCAGCATTTGCTTGCTACTCATGATTCTCAACCGGTTATACTCATTGCTGGCAGTTGCTATGGAAACGTGTTTTCTCTCTCTCTCTCTCTCTCTCTCTCTCTCTCTCTCCCTCTCTCGATTTTTTTTCCTCCTCCTCACTCTCCCTCCCCCCCTCCCCCTCTCTTCCCCCCTCTCCCTCCCTTCCCCCTCTGTTCTCTAGACCGGGGTTTGATTGGTCGGTACAGTACAGCCTTCCTACGAATGAATCAACATTAAGGGGGCGCCAATATGGGGACCTACACTCTACCTTCATCATCATCGCCACCACCACCACCCCTCGGGCAAAGGCTTTGTCTCTAAACACCTGTTTCAGGCGATACCAGGTGCAGGCGCTGTGTGCTAAACCCATTTTTCCAAGGGAACATTGAAATCACATGATCTATAGGGAGACATTGATTTGAGGCAGAGCGCAGGTGCTTTACATAACCCCACAGCAAAAGCAGCCATCCATACCTCCACCACCACAACGGCCAATAGCCAATCTCCCACCATCTTCTTTGCGATGCTCCAACCTTAAACAAACACGTCTAAATCCAATCAACAAAGGAAAAATTAAAGCACAACAAAAACAGTCTGGGGATTTAATGGATGATATGTTAATATTTTTTCCGACCAGTCACCGGACACGCCTGGGGGGGGGTTTGTGGCGGCGGGGGCGCGCTGTGCGAGCGACTGAAAGAGGGCAGAGAAAAACACTTCTATCACGCAGATAAGAGGGATGTTTACAGGTTATGTAACGGGGCTGCACACATTAGGATGAACAAACATGTCAGGGGACTAAGCACAAAGCTGACGGAGTGGGCTGGAGACCGCTAGCCTGTGGATGTAGTTGCTTTTGTTTTTGTTTCCAAGTAGTAGCCTGAATTTCTCTGCCTAATTCCCCTTAAATAATTGCCTATTATGAAGTTGTCGAGATTTGCGATAAAATGACCTCATTCCCAATTGTAGTTTCTCCTTTTACTCTTTAACGTAGGCTATTATCACCGTTCTGTGCTTTTATCGTGTGTGCATACAAAACCCTTGCCATGTCATAATAATTCAACTTAAATGACTGCTTCGTACTGCTACACTTTCCATAACACCCTATGACTTTGACTCTCGTGTTCGCTGGTGTGTTCACCAGCGTCTCAGAACCACCTGTGACAGCGCCGTGATTTAAACCTCACCCCTGATCAGCGCCGTCTAAAGACCGCCGTGGCAAATGTGGAAACGGCTGTCATCTCCAGTCCCCGGGCTGATGCACATTAAGACGCAACACCCGACCTCACATCTACAACCAATTCCTCTTCCACCCCCCACCCCCTACCGTCCACACACACACACACACACACACACACACACACACGCACACACACACACACACACACACACACACACACACACACACACACACATACACACACCTCCATACACGCACACACACACACACACACACACACACACACACACACACACACACACACACACACACACACACACACACACACACACTGCCCCCAACTGTCCACGCTATCGCATATGAATCCAAACACATAAACAGCCCGCCGTATAGTGCTGGGTGAAGCCTCCTCCCTCCTCCCCCCCCTCCTCTCCCCTCCTCCCTCCCCTCATCGAGGACCAGAGCGAACTCAATAAGCAGCAGTGCACTCCAGCGGAATCTGCACTCATTCTGGCAATTTAGCACCAAGTGCCCCTCAGCATCTGCCTCAGCTGCATGCCGCAGCCCTGGGAGGGCGGGGGCGGTGGGGGCCGGGGATGGGGGGGGGGCCCTGGGTGCGCCTGTCTGGGGCCCATCATGCCACACCGAGCCGGGGCCGTGAGGAGACCGCATTTAGGAGGGGCTGGATGCAAGGCCGCTACCACAAAAAAAAAAGGCGGATGTTTTGCTGCCAGCGGGGGGGGGGGGGGGGGGGGGCTGCGGTAGAACAGGGGAGGAGAGAGCGCTCGTGAAATGAAAGAAACACGGAAAGAGGTTGATTAGTTGCTTATTAACGCAATTAGGCCGCGGATTGAGGCCGGCGTAATCCTTGCGGCGGGGGGAAAAAAGAGGTTTGTCATCGATGAATAATTAAATTCTAGGTTGTGTTAAGTAATATTAATCACGGCTAAGTTGCCCACTTTGATGTTGTCCGTTGTTGTCCAGGGGAAAACGGGGCGTGCGGGAACGGAAATCCCGGCGTTTAGCGAAAAGGTAACTTGGCACAGTATGTGACGGCAGAAATAATTAGGGGAACAAGCTTCCTAATTACGCCGACGATTAAAATATACGTTCATGGGGCTGAAATATTTTGTCTTTCGAGCAATCACAGGCTCAGCGAGTCTGCCATTAACCGTAATTGTGTTCTTCAGATCCTTGGGTGAAGCACCAAATCATTTGCAGTGAGGGGGGGAGGAGGGGGGGGAGGAAGGGGGGGGAGGGGGGAGGGGAGAGGAGGGTGGGAAGAGCGTCACCGGCACGGTGGTGGGTCTGCGGGAGCCCATCCAGAGATGGTGAGTCACGACACACACGCTCCTGCGATGATGATGATGATGTAAGCCAAGCCAGCATACTTCATTATTCGCTGCTGCTGCATGATGAGATAGCCGTTTCGGCCCTCGCACAATAAAGCATATTCTGTCCCAGCAAAAAGAAAAAAAACACACACACAATCACCATCCACATCTGCTAATTACCGGAAAACAAAGGGGAGATGGAGATGGAGAGAGAGATAGAGAGAGGGATGGAGAGATAGACAGAGTGGTAGAGAGATAGAGGGAGAGAATGTGGAAAGGGGGAGGGAGGAGAGGGGTTGGGGAGCCACATTGACCACTCAGCCACAAGCTGCCAAAGACCGTACAGAAGTCCGCGCCTGGCACATCCTCACAGCTCTCTCTGTGGCTCTATTCAGGAGGCAGACTCACTGGGGGGGGGGGGGGGGGCCCGGATAAGCCTGCCTGCAACTCCACCAGGGGGGGTGGATCAACAGAGGAACGAGGGGAGGAGGGGGATGTACCGACTTGGAAGAGGTCAGACAGTAGAAGAGGCACAGAGGAGCAAAAAAGCCCAACAGCATGTCGGGGTTTGGAAAAGTTGTGCGGATGACACACAGGGTGTCTGGTCACTTCGGCCGTGCCCCGTGAATGGAGCACAGTGATGCTTAGAGACAGGAGGTCGGACAGGCGTCGCACTAATTAGTATGAAGCACGTAATTATGAAGAGAGGGCAGGCAACTTGGAGAAACTCGCCCGAGTAGGCAAGATTTTGGAAGTATCCAACCGGAAATATCCCACATCCGCCCTTTAGGACTTCCTCAAAAGCCACTCCGCCGAGAGCTAGCTTTAGCAAGGGGGTCATCCCGGCCTTGGGGTAGACTCTGTTCACGTGCACTGAGCGTACGGGCAGAGCGCGCACGGGTAGCCAGGGAGGTAGGTTGACTGACAGGTAGGCAGTCCAATCGTTTCATTTGGCCTGATGAAATGATTGGCTAGGGTTATTACAGGTCTATTACAGGCGACTGCCAGAGATACTGTTTTTTTTCTCTCTCTCTTCATCAGAGCGTTTGATTTATTGATTACTCTCTGGATGCGAGGATATTTCAACAAATACGACAAGAAACATACGACAAGATACCCAGCACAGCTGAGGGACCAGCCAGCCATCCATGCAACCAGCAACGGCCAGCAGAACGATTGCTGCGCATCTATTGTGCTGAAATGCATCCCAAGGAATCCATACTGCCTTCAATCGATAAGCAATACAGCCTGAAAAACACTATCTTCCCATTGTTCTGATCTCAAATCGATGGCAATGTACTAACAATACAGAAATATCGGTCTATTGCAGTTTGTATCGGAAAATGCTAGAAAATAGAAACGATAATATCAATGAGAGACACTGCCTTTATTCTGGGAACGAGTTATACAACTTGTTAAATGTTCAATACCAATATGAAAGCGGTTGGTTGTGCATCAGTCTTCTAAGCAGTAACAGAACATAAGAAATCAAAGCCATTGTCATATGGATCATGGATTCTAGTTTGTCAATGCTTGTGTGTCTTCCCTTCTGGCTCATGAGACAGCAACGAAACCCGTTTGACATTCAATATCCCCCCCATTGTTGAAAAGAGATAAATATCTTGTTTGAACCACGGGACATTGGGCAACGTTTCACAGTCTTAGTCATCGGAATACAGCAATTTATTTTTGATGATCCGAGATTAATTGGCTGCAAACAGCCAGCTCTCTGCACCTCTGCATTAGGCCTCCCAAGGCCTGGATACAATTTGCAAGCAGCAGAATATCAAACTCCAATCATTTTGTAATTATTGAAAGAAAAAGGTCGACTTCTTTCCCCCGTCCACAGAAATAAAGGATTACACTTGCTTCCATGTTTAAAAAGTGATTCCAGCTTTCAAATTTCACAGCTCACACTTTTATGACATTCCTTACATGGTCTAGTGATAATAATTAGAGTTATAATAACTAGGTCAGTCTTCCCTTAGAAAGCAAGCAGTCTCTCGGGCAAACACAGGGCTTACATGTGTTGACAAAGCCCTGTGTGGCCAACGGTTCCTTTCTTCGGGACCGGAGGGTTTTTCGATTTGCCAAAAGTCGCTTTCGATTTGTGGTCGTATCAATAGCCACATTTGAGTCCACTCTTTCTGTATTGACTCAGCTCGGAAAAGGAAATAACCTCAAAACAATACCCCCCTACTGCAACAAGCATAATGTATGAGCCCCCAGCAACCCACCCCTCCCCCCACTTAGAAATGTTTAAGCAGGCCTCAGATTCCCCCCAACGTGAATTGCCAATTGGCTTGGCAGCCCCATGCTGCTACACAATTTCTGCTCTTCTAAATGAATGGAGACACGGTGTGAAAGAGACCGTAGGCAAAGAATCTCTCACCGGCAACAAAGACAAGCGCAGCACTTAGAACTTCACTTCATTTAGATTGAGGACCCCTCAATCTAAATGAGGAGTGTTAAGATAATATGTGCAGGGAACACACCGCACTGAACGCCTCCGCGCCTGGCCCCAGCTCCTGAAAGTTTGTTTTGTCATCTTAATTCCTCTGATGTGCCTAAATAAACGAAGCCCAAACTTTAATTAATAAACATCTCGGAATAGAACAGAAAGCTTTGTGTGAAGATCTTCTCTTCAGTTGTCAAAATTAACAACACCGTGATCAGAGATTCTAAACGCACTACTGTTACGCCAGCCTGCTCCTAATGCGATGGCTGTGGGCCATTTGCTCACAGCAAATGTCAACTGGGATGAGGGCCTAAAGCGAAACGTGCATAAATAATGTAGGTTTCCACCCACATAGGAAGTGCTGATCTGAGGGCTGTCAAGCGATGTCGCACGGTGATGCATGTTGGGGGAGGACGGTGCAAGTCTGGGTCGACCTCCATATCCCCCAGTGTTCCACACCGCAACGAACGGCGCTCAGCCGTAACAAAACCCCGCCGCCCCTGTCAGAAGGGCGGGGTCACTCTCTGTCCTTAAGCAAACTGTCTCCTGATTGGCTACCTCTCTGTGACACTTGCAACAAGCATTTTTCAGAAAAAAGAGAAACAATAAATCGCTGTCTGCAAAGTAAGGATTGAACCAAGTGCCAAGCACTAACAATCGCTAGGTTAACCCATTCCCCGTATACAACAAAGATAGCTAGGATAAGATGCTACACAATGCTAAGTACTATTTAAAGGTGCAAGGACGTACAGCATGCGATAAGTGTGTACATTAAGTGCCAGGGCGTATAACTTACAAAAAGTGTGTAAGAGGGGTATGGGGGAGTGAGGGGGGGGGGGGGGGGGGGGGGGGGGTTCATGCCTCTATAGGAGGGATATCAATAACATCACAACGACATCCTCCATAGTGTTATTTTGTGTGAAACGACCCCACCAAAGCACCGCTGGAAGTGTCTGCCAAGGCTGCAAAGCACTGGAGTGTAAATATCACGCCGAGTAACTCAACGCGTGCTGGAGTCTTCCAGGAGGGTCAAAGGTCACAGCGTTATCTCTCCCTCTCTTTTGGCGGGTGCCGGAGGGCGCCGGCCTCTGTCGTTACTCTGTTAAGCACGGGGCCAACAGATGGTGCCCCGGCGTTGCCACTCCGACCAGGGTGCTTGAAGGCTGGCTGAGGAACATGACACGACACGACTCACTCCCTCGCAAACGCGAAGAGGGGTGAGGTTGGGACGGAGGAAAGGCGATCGCCGCGGTGATTGCACACACACAATGAAAACGTCAAACAATGGACGCCTAAAAGATGGATCTAATTGAATTAAAGTTGCATTGAGGTCAGCTCGAGTGTCTGCTACGACCATAGGCCAGACTGAAACCCACGTGAACAGATACCGCACGCCCGCCACGGATCAATACAACTCCTGGTCCTCTGCGAGGGAAAGAGCAAGGTTGCACTCTGCATCCGCTGAGACGCCCGATCGGGGCGTGGACTGTCGTCACAATCGCCCCTACGACGAGGCCGACAGATGGCACGGAGGCCCCTCCTTATGACACTACGAGAGCTCACACCCACACACCTCCCCGACCAATCAGAGGCTGAGCAGTAAAAATAGACGTGAGGGTAGGGCATGCCCTGGGAGGGAGAGGGTGGGTAAAGGGATGAGCACTCACTTCCAACGGGCTACAATCTCCTGAGACAGCTCGGCGAGGCACAGGCTCCAATGCCACTTCCATCAACGTTTACAACCGCCTTCACACTCTGATACATGGGTGCTGCTTGAGGGGAGACACCTGATTTATCCTGCTTAGCTCTCTTTCTCTCTCCCTCACCCCCCTTTCCAACGATGCTGTCCAACTAGCATACACAACACAGTTGTCATAGATGCACAGCTTCTGTGGAACGGGTGCCTCTCACCTCCATACCGCACGCCACTCCGCTAAGCCTATGCTAATTGTTTAAGCCAGTTGTGTGTTTTTTTAGGCTGAGTTGGGCTTTGTTTACAAAATGGCGGTAATGAATGACTCTCCGCCTCCCCGCTGAGCCACAGATCTCCATGAGTCATGTGTGAAGCTGGAGGTAATTAAGTGAAAGGATAATTAACGGTTAACATTGAGGAACATATAGGCTTCTAATTACCCGGTTCGCGTTTACCGTCCGTTTCGAATTAGGTTTGGGTTGGCCTTGGTTTTGGCTTTGGCTTTTCCACGAATGTTGATGTTAGTCTTCCATGAATGATTTGTAAGAAATTAATGTTAATGTCTGCCGTTATTGCCGAATGGTTCTTTGTTGCCTGCTCCATCAAGTTTATTATCAACTACTTATGTCCTACATCCAACATATCCTAGTAAATGGAGATGAAGAATGGGTATATTTACATGCTATGTTCTTAACGAATGGAGGTCAATCACAATACAGTTTTCAACACTAACTAATGTAGCCATATACAGTAACTATTTATCCTGGAAAGGCATTAAGAGCAATCATTGATACAATTGCTGCATCTCCAACAACGAAAAAATATGAGAACAATATGTATTTATTATGCATCATTACTGTGTAAAGTAAATAATAAATGTATTATTGACCTTATTTTACTAAAGTTACTGACCCTATTTGCATAAATTTCAATATTATAAACGGAACCTATATTGCTGAACGCATACTACAATATTTACATAATGCACTGACCCGACAGGCAAAAAGGTTGGAAATCCCTTTGCTCCAGCTTCACAACAAAGAGCTTCACAATAAAAGCACCATTTATCACACTGAATCCACTCGGCAAAAGACTCGTAATGGCAGTGTATTCACAGGTCAAAAAGGGACGGTTGTAATAAATAAATAAAGATTGCATATCACACATTAATCCGTAACCAATATTTAAAAAAGGTTTATTCCTCCCCACATCCACCAGAAGGACCACGTACCCCCTGTTCCAGCAAGGACATCGCTATCTCGAGCAAACAAGCCGTCATTTCAAAACAAGAGGTTATGATGAGCTTTTCAAATGTCATCCGATTGTTCTTCTGAGCGCTGCAAACCAAATGTCAGCCGGCTGCCTGGAACCGGACAGCGAGCCGCCGCCAGGACAGCTGCAGAACCTGCAAATCACACGGGAACTACCTGGACGGGACGAGGGTTAGCACAAATCTATGTTTGTTTTGGGGATTTGGGGCTGGGCTGATGCTTTGAAGGGGGTGTGTGTGTGTGGGGGGGGGGGGGGGGGGGGGGGGCTCTATTGATGTCGCCAATGTTCAAAAATGCTAAGTCCACTGTAACCACCGCAACAACAAAAAATAAAAACAACCTGACTGTGGAGATAACAGCCTAACAGACTACGGGCACCCCTGGAAACGCTTCATTGAAAGTCAGAGGTTGGCAGGAGACTTCAACTGTCGCAGGCTGTTGAGAAATGATAGGTCTTTATAGGAGTGTGTGCATGTGAGGTGCCACACAGAAAGCTGACCACCGCGACAACACCGCTCCGAAACAAGAGGTGACCCGGGTAGCGTCTGACCGGCTGAAACACAGGGCGGATCCTGTTCACTCAGCGCTGTGCTCCTCGCCTCCCCGCCCTCTCTGCCTCCTCAAGCAGAAAAGCATTCCCAGCGCCGCCGCCGCTGGGCCGGGTTCAGCTCTGACTCGCCGCGCCCAGCAGATGGCAAACATGTCCGAATTATGAGGCAGCGTATGTAACAAGGGGTCATACATTTAAAATCTGCTCACGGAAACTTTCCAATTGGATGGTTCCGCACAACAAACTCGAACTTGGAAGACAATCAGGCCCTTTCCCCCCCCCCCCCGGACAAAAGCTGAAGGAAGTAAACCCCCATCCAAACCCCACCCCCATACGCTGGGGTCTTTTGGTGACTGTGACTGTTTTGTGAGATAGTTTGATTTCCTTCAGATGGCCCTGTCATCTACCCTGCACTCCATGGCATCTAATGCACACAAACAAGATGGGGCCACGCTGGGCTTTGTGACACATCCGGCTCTGTTTGGCCAAGAGAGGGAGGAGAGGGGACTGTAGCCATGGGGCCAATGAGTCACCCCCGGAGAATGGGCTCTTGAGGGTGAGAGAGGGTGACAGAGGAGGCCGAAGAGAGCCTGAATGAATCATTATATGCAGATCGCTTCGGAATGTAGGACTACAAAAACGCACACACCTCCGATTCCCATCCTGAATGTCTGTGTATCCTGTGTAATGCTCGCTGCAAGAGGTCATGAACGTGTTGAACGGTTCTTGAGGATGAATGGTTCAGTGTGGTCCCATTCTTCCACTTCCACTGAAGGATTTTTAAGCTCTGTCATTGCGGCTGATTACGACATATTTTTGTGCGTCTAGTCGTACCCACTTTCACCTTCCCGATATCACTTCAACATTTGAATAAACTACTCTCGGCAAATCCATTCTCTGTGCCATCTCCGGCTGATTAATTTAATAAAAAAACAGGACCTAAAGCACTGAATGTAGATTAACCCAATTTGGAAGCGTGTCCAAGGTTGACTTTCACACAGTCTTCTAGAAACAAAGCCCTTTCAGGGTTTACAGCATTGTTCGGTGGGGCAGGGGAGTGGAAACACGGCACTGTGTGCGGGCTTCACTATGTGGACCGCCCATGTCCTGGTCGATCTCTGCTGTGTCTTACAAAGCAGAGCTACCCTTAGTTATCCTCATTGAAGGCGATAAAAAGGGGTTATAAAAAGGTAAACGTGTGCCGACGAGGACATTTGTGTGCCTGGAAAGTAAACAAAGTACGAATATTGAGGCCTATCCATATATGCCGGTAAATTGAACCAAACTTGTTGAAGTTGTTTAGGTCTTTACGTCAACAAAGAGACAGCCTTTGGGTGAGGAATATCGACGAGTGTGAGAATAATTATCAAATTACGAACCACTCGGAAACGTGTGGTTCGTGCATGGCACTTGAAATGCAGTTGGTCTTTTATGTATTTAATTGAACTGGGAGAACAATTAACTTTTTAGATACTTTTTGAATCAAAGTATTGAAAGAACACCACTTTGGTTTAAACCTATTTGTTAAATTGCAGTATGAGTTTAAACTTATTACACTTAGAACACAATTAAATAAATAACGTTAATTACAATAATGTCAATTTGTGTAAAACTTTGCCTATTACCAAGGTCTATAGCCTTGGCTTTTGAACAAATTCCAGGGGGCTTTGGTGTGACAGCATTAAAACTTCAGAGGAAAAGCGATCAATCCGTCGCCTTTGAGCCCAAAGAACACTTTGAACGCCATTCAGACCCCTAATCAAATTAAAAGGAAAAGAAACACAATTATTATGTGCCTCTTTGTTGGCCTTGCGCTACGATAATTCAGTTGTAACGGGTAGCCTTTAGTCCAGCACCACTAGAAAAGGCACATCAGAAGCGCGACGGCTCCCTTCCTAATGAGGAATCACAAACTGGAAGCATGTGGCTCTGGAGGTAGAGCGGGCTGGTACCCAGAAGGTTGCTAGTTTGATTGAGTGTCAAGCTGTCACTGAGCAAGGCACCTCCCCCTAACTTCTCCTGACGAGCTAGCTGTCGCATTGCAAGGTTGACACCGCTGTCGGTTTGTGAATGTGTCTATGAGTAAATGGGTGAATGTTATACAATGGGTGAATGTTAGATGCAATATTGTGCAGTGCTTTGAGTGGCCACTGGTTAGAAAAGCGCTGTATAAATACAGTCCATTTACGAAGCCCCTGTGCAAGGTGAGGGTTTAGGTTAGGGACACATTACTACATCGTGATCTTACTCTACCTCAAAAGAACAAACTGTACTGTACGGCCTGAGATGGATGCGTTTATGAAAGCATCTGCAAGGAGGTTACTATGGTCACTGCCGGAGACACAGGCCTGTACCCGGGGGCGTTGCACAACCCATTGTCCCTGGTCTGGGCAAATTGCTGCATCCTCCAAGGCCTCAATAAAGAATGAAGCGCCGTGTGCGTGGATGCATGAAATATGGAGACAGCGTCCCTTTACAGCGCATAAAAGATGCATGTCTTGCTGCGAGATAAGATATGCATGTCATTGTCTTAGACCAGAGAGCCGCTGGTCGATTGCGGAAAATAAAAACTTTGCATGAGAGGGACTTGTCACGGTCGGCTCGTTCGCGGCTTGGTGTCGAGGCCTCTTCTAGCATTGAGGGTGTCGTTCCTTTTTTACTGTGAGGAGACACACACACACACACACACACACACACACACACACACACACACACACACACACACACACACACACACACACACACACACACACACACACACACACACACACACACACACACACACACACACACACACACACACACACACACACACACACACACACACACATCCTTTCCAGACTTTCCATTACGATATTGACAGGTAGATTGATAGGTTGACCGCCAGGTGGATTTGCGTAAACGTTCTCTGGCTCTATTTGGACAGAAGCCCATTAGTTTCTCAGCGGGAGGTCTGTAGCTTAACATCAGCACGGGGGTCATCTGTGAGACAACTGGTGCATGTGGATGCCTGTGAATTCACTGGGGAAACGGGCATTTTCCAGCCTGTTTGCTGTCCGAGCCTGGATGTTTGGCCTAGATCGCAGACTCACCGGATCTCCATCGTACGAGAACCTATAACCACGTGTCACGACTCGAGTCGACTGACCGCAATGTGTCTCGCTCTCTCGGTAGCGTGGGTCGGGATCGCAGATGCGTCGTAGAGACACCGGAAGAGCGTCAGCGGCCCCTCCAGGCCCCTAGAGGTTACAGGCCCTCCAGGCCCCTAGAGGTTACAGGCCCTCCAGGCCCCTAGAGGTTACAGGCCCTCCAGGCCCCTAGAGGTTACAGGCCCTCCAGGCCCCTAGAGGTTACAGGCCCTCCAGGCCCCTAGAGGTTACAGGCCCTCCAGGCCCCTAGAGGTTACAGGCCCTCCAGGCCCCTAGAGGTTACAGGCCCTCCAGGCCCCTAGAGGTTACAGGCCCTCCAGGCCCCTAGAGGTTACAGGCCCTCCAGGCCCCTAGAGGTTACAGGCCCTCCAGGCCCCTAGAGGTTACAGGCCCTCCAGGCCCCTAGAGGTTACAGGCCCTCCAGGCCCCTAGAGGTTACAGGCCCTCCAGGCCCCTAGAGGTTACAGGCCCTCCAGGCCCCTAGAGGTTACAGGCCCTCCAGGCCCCTAGAGGTTACAGGCCCTCCAGGCCCCTAGAGGTTACAGGCCCTCCAGGCCCCTAGAGGCCCCTGGGTTACATTTGAGTGTACGATTAATGCTGACTCGGTCGAAATCGGTTCCAGCATTTCTTTCCCTTTTTGAAGAAAACCTTTCAAGGGTTTCAGGAACGTCACAAACAAAACAACGACAGCCCGTTGAAAGGTGATGTTCAGTTCATCGCTCCAGGCAGGGATAAGAACCTTGGGAGTCCCGGCTCCTCCCCTTTGTTGACATTATGGGTTAACCCTAGCTTGCATGTCCAAGCAGTTTAGCAGGATTAAGCTTAGCCATGTGCCAGTCCTCCCCCCAGTCGTCCCACAGGATAAGCACGGGCAACCACAATGGTTGGCATAATGTCAACGAGACTCTGTATTAGCCCTCGTAAAGACAGAGGATGGTCGTTAAAATGTCCTCATAAGAAACACCAACCGTTCATTGTTTGCAAACGTTTAGGTGATTAACATTACAACTAATCCCAGTGATGATGGTGAGTCTGCAGGAAGTGACCCCCCGCAGGACAGGAAGTGGTCCGCTGCATGTCCCTTTGATGGATTTACACAGGGTCATATGCATGTGTAATGTCATGTTTTCCAACTCCCAGAGGCCATGCGTCTCCTCTCATCTCTCCCGGGGCCTGGATGTGTCTCATCTACTCCACATCACAAGGGGAAGAAGTCAGGAAAAACCCCAACCACTGTCTCTCTCCCCTGCCTCTCCCTCCTAATAGGCCCCTACATGAGAGGGGTTTTAGACTCCGTCTGCGGGAGCTTTTTAAGACGATGCCACCCAAATACTACTGTCACAAGGCAGGGAATGGATTCCACTTGAACTTTAAATTAAAGATTTGTATCATTTTGTTAGGAACATGGCAACAAAACGTGTATGGCTGTCGTCGATTATTTTTGTTTTCCATCAGCAGTTACAACAACCATGCTATTATTTTAGCAGCACTCCCGTGAGGTTTTAAATATGATTCGTCTTTTGATGTCCTGTTTATTTGGGGCAGCTAAAGGTATTGCGTGCGGGCCGGAAAAAATGTTCTTTGTCAGCTGGAATTGAGTAAAAGCATCGTTTTTTCTTCTAAGTCGGTTCTACTCCAAACCAAACAAACGATATTCATAGCAGCGCGGCAGAAAAGGCCAGCGCCCGCCTGCTTTTGCATAAAGCGTTCCTGTGACTTGCATCTTATTGTATAGGCATACAGATAGCATTTAGCTTCCTGTTGTCAAGATCTTAGCTTGCAGCCTTCATGGCCGCAAAGAATTGCCCTTTTTTCAAACTGATGAAGTCTAGATTTCCCTCAGCTGTACATTTCTCCCAGCTGTGGTGCTCAGATCCGCAGCTGCTTCAGCTATGTGAAGGAATATTCTTTCCAGTCACAAGGGCAAACAAACAAACAGCTATCTACCGTCGGAAACAAAGGTTAATAGGATGCCATTATGTAACGTGACTTAAAAATAGCCCATCGTTGCATTACACTTTATTTAAATCAGTGCAGATCTGTCGGCCCACATATTTCTTGTTAAGAGATTTAATCATTGTCTGGCATGCTGCTAAAAGCTGACATCTAATATATTAGCGTTGATATTATTATACTGTAATGTCTTCTGGATTTAACAGAAGAACGAATCAACTCAATGATTACATTCTAATGCCTCAACACAACACCCTTTCGCGATTTGCCATGGTATGAAATGGGTGTCATCTGCAAGAATGAGGAGATAAAACAATACGGACCGAAGCGATATTCATATTGAGAAGAATTATCTTCTCCCCAAACTCAATCCAGAGTATAATTATTAGATGATCATAACACCATTGTTTGTTCCACCCTTTTTGTTATAACTATTCCTAATTTGGAATAGTTCCACGCTTCTATTTCTCACATGTATTATTACACACGTTTTCCCCAAACAACTAATAGTATAATGATGACACACTTTACTATGTAGGGCATATTAATCAACGGCTGCAACCTAAGAAAACAAACGAGGCCACGGCCTACATAACCACCACCACCACCACCATGTACCTGGGTCCACCAAACAAAAGACGGGAGTCCTTTACCCATCTGTAAATCCAATCGACACACGATACCACCCTGACATCTGGAGTGGAGCAGTGTGTTGTCAGTGCGACCTGACTGCAAACACACCCAGCAATAAGCAGAGTAAGAGCAGGCCGACCCCCACCCACACTCCTGCCCCCCAGCTCTCTCCAACCCGGAGTGACTTGCAGCTTACAGAGCGACCAGCACTACATTAAAGGCTCTCAGAGCAGCAGTGTCTAGCGCGGTATCTCTCAACAGTCAAGTAACAGGCACGTCCTGAGTCCAGATGCGGTAATCACCGCTTGGCAGAAGCCCATTGGCGGACAATCAAGCAAGTGCTCCAATCATGACTGTAAAGGGCTTGAGAGCCGTGCATCTCGATGGCTCTACTCCCCTCGGTCTGCTGCCATGGACCCCCCCCCCCCCACCACTGTTCACTCTGTCCTGTAGGACAGAGTGGGTATCTGAAGGGCTACGTATATGGGGCGCTTATGCACATAAAGAATCAGGAGCACGTCAATCCTCAGAACTAGCAGAAAAAGCTAGCTTTAAAGTGCGTATTGGAAGTAAATGTTTTTAAAAATATTTATACATAACATTCTCTGAAAATTGCTCTTTGAAATTAAAATGCAGGATTTTATCCGTTTAAAAAAGTATATCGGCAAAAGAAATCCAGTTTTAAAGTGACTATTTTGAGCAAGGCTTCAAAAACCGTTGTTTTTTTATGTGATACGTCAAACGCGTCATATTACGTAGGAATTGGTAGACGCGGTCGCTGTTGCTGCCTCAGCTCTATGCGTACTGTGTAGTTGTGAGTAGTTACCGCGGTGAGGGGTCTTGTATTCCCCCCCCCCCTGTGGTTTTTGGGTTTTTCTAATCGACGAGATGAGGTTTTGTATCTGTGGGGGTTGTTCCAACTCCGACCTCCTGTCCGACCATCTCCGATTTCACAGTTTCCCCGATCGGAGAAAGGATGGAGCAGGCTTTCGAGCCTGCAAACCCTCACGTTAGTTGTACTCACTCGTTCTCCAGTAGGGGCATACACACGACCTCTTTGACGCCAGGGTTGTTGGCCTTTTCACTGGAGCAGCGCTGAAGGTCCCAGGTGGCCAGGCGCACCGCGGCCCGGCCGTCCCGCGGGCCCGGGGCCGGTGCCACGCGGGGCCACAGGGACACAGGGACACCATCTGCGTGGGTCCTCCCGGCGGGAGGTCGAGGTCGTCGCTCCGGAGGCTGAACGAGGTTGGGCTCGGATGGGACCGACCCGTGTAGGTCAGCCCGCCGTTGGTATTGGTGGACGGAGTTCTTGAGCGCTCCACAAACACCTGGAAACGGATCTTGTCCAGTAGGGAGCAGTTTATGTGATCGACCCGAACCAGGTCCTCGATGCTCTTGAACGGACCGTGTTGGGTCCGATAGGCGACAATGTTCCGGGCGATTTTCTCCGTGATGCCGCGGATGCTCATGAGCTGCGGCGGGGTGGCGGTGTTGATGTTCATGCCGCTGCAGGAGGACATATGCTCCGGGTCTCTCCGCAGGGAGGACGGGGAGTGCTGCGACGAACTGGTCCTACTCGACACGCAGATCTCCACTTTAATAATCTCCAGTTTGGTGGCGCCTATCCCACTCACCAGCGCTAGGTCCTCCACCTTCTTGAAGCCCCCGATGCAGTCCCGGTACTCCACGATGCTCCGCGCCACGGGGCGGTTGACCCCGGGCAGGGTCATGAGCTCTTCCTCCGTGGCCGTGTTGATGTTCAGCCGCTCCTGGTTCACCATAATTCTCCTGACATCACAACTCTATCTCCCTCCTATTGCCATGGTGTCTCCCCCTTTTAGGTGGTTGCTGTTCTCCCTCACGGCTAGCTGGCTCAAAATTGTATGGAAGTGGTCCGAAACTGTTATCCATTGTTGTTATGTTGCCTATGTAGTCTATGATGATTAGAACGTCCGTCTACCAATTCCTACGTCACGCTCGAAAACGAGCGTTTGAGATGCGGAAGTAAAATTGTATCACAAAAACGGCTCAAGATGCCGGCTCGAATACACGATAAATAATCGTGTATTCGAGTTTTTTTCCTATATGATTCTTCACTGCAGTATCTAACTTCCAATACGCACTTTAACGACCCTTGAATGTTACATGATTGAATATGCTTTCTTGGCTGGATTGATAGTCAGTGAAAATAATTTCAAATAAAGTCTAGACAGATGAAAACACCCACAAAAGATGAGATAAATTTAAGGTTGGCCATATTTCTCTTATCCTCACCATGGAAAATATAAATATTAGATAAGCAGAATGCTACAAATTCAGTTGAGGTAGAATTCTTTATAAATCTGAACAGAATTGAAACACTAAAAACGAAGAGGAATCAGAAATCTGTGGGAACAGTTGGATTTCTCCACTGATGTGAACTAACTAGGGCCCGACCGATTTATCGGCCTGCCGATTTAATCGGCCGATTATAGCCTTTTTGAAAATAATCGGCATCGGCCAAAAAGACGCAGATTACAACCGATTATTTTATTTTTTTTATATAAATGTTATTGCGATTAGTATCCTGCAGATTGCGCTCCTACTCGCCTTGCTAACTAACAACTTTTTGCTGGAGTAAAAAAGAGGAGATTGAATTTTTTATTTTTTTTTTTTTTTTTTTTTTCGGCCGATTAAATCGTAATCGTAATTTTTCTCTGAAAATAATCGGCATCGGCACTCAAAAATCAATATCGGTCGGGCCCTAGAACTAACCCCCACAGGGTGTAGTCAATCTAAACCCATTTGGTATACATGGTAGTGACATCTTTGAAACGTGACCCCCGCGGTTCCTAAAATCTATTTTTCTCACGGCGTACAACAGAGTCTGCCGATCTCATGTCATATTCGGAAAAAAAAAAGGCCTCAGATTCTACCCCGTAACGAGGATAGAATATCATCCGCCATGCTTTGTAAAGGGAACAGCATGGAGTCAGACCGTATCACCGTTACTCTCTGCACAATGTCCCTAATGAGGAAACACAGGCTGAGCACAACAATGCCTAGCTGGAGACCTACATTTCACTGCTTAAAGGCTCACGTGATGACTGGCAGCATGGGATGGCTGCTCCATCCATACATATCACGTTCCAACCTCAGCCAATGAAGGAAGCCTTCCCCAGCCCCATAACCCCACCCTGGTTAGTGGAGCATAACTCCAAGCATTGAGCAAGATGCTCCTCAACAGTGTTGCCAGATTGGGTTACATTTTTCGACCAATCTGGCAACCCCGGCTGGTTGCAACCAATGGTCATCGTCCATGTAGAATTTAGCTATCGATCACACATGTCCATTGATGTCCTTTATATCCAAATAGCAGGTAGATTGATCCAAATTGGTGCTGCTGCACTATTCTGAACATGGTTACCAAGAGAGTTCTATTGTATCGTGTGCCCTGGTACGGTTTTAATTTAATGCTTCACTTAATCCACGTCAATATGTATATACATGTTTTCGGATCCATAAAACGAGCCATATGATGCGCTTTAGGGTGTAGGCTAATCAGACACTTTGCAACCACAAGCTGTAGCATTAAGCTGGCAGCCCGCCAGATAACACAGCATATCCTTCCACCCAGATGAAACCCTGTCCTGTTTACCAATGGAAACCCCTTCTTCTCCCTCCTCCTCGCATCAAGCTGCAGGTTGATGTAGCCCGGGGAATGGGAGGGGATTGCATCACCATGCAAGACAAGAGGCAAGGGGGCTTTTTTTTTTCCCAGTGACTTCCGTTGTTCCTCCCTCTCTCAGGAATACCCCAGGCCTGGTGGGGATTAAAGGCTCCTGTACAAAGACATCGCAGCACCGGGAGCTCTGTGTGACCAACCATATGCTCCACACGTATCATCTTACCAACCCTAACAGTTTTCTGAAAAGCATGTCATTTGACACCACAATAGCTAGGCTTGGGGGGGACAACCGCAGAGTTGGTGTGTGTGTGTGTGTGTGTGTGTGTGTGTGTGTGTGGGGGGGGGTATTAAAAGGAATTGGAACGCTATTAAAGGAAACCAGAGCCCTTAAATTAAACATTTAATAAGTAGACACTGCCATTATGGAATTGAGCCTAGCTGCCAATGAATGATGGGTGAGGAAACCGCAACATAAAAAAAAAAAAAAATGCCTGTGCTGCCATTAGAGAAATGCAGAAGCAATGTCATTATCTCAGTAGTGCTGTCAAAGCACAGATGGTGTTAACAAATATCCAATACTTCAATAAAACCCTTTATAATATCACCAAGACATAGCCTGCACACACACACACACACACACACACACACACACACAAGCACACACAAACACACACGTGTGTGTGTGTGTGTGTGTGTGTGTGTGTGTGTGTGTGTGTGTGTGTGTGTGTGTGTGTGTGTGTGTGTGTGTGTGTGTGTGTGTGTGTGTGTGTGCGTGTGTCTGTGTATATTTATGTATGTGTATTATGTTTGTATGTGTACGTGTTTATGTGTGTACTTGTGCATGTGTCTATGAAAATATGGGGTTGTAATTAAAGCTACATGCACATCATTCCCACTCTACCTACAACACGGCCCGTACTAGCAAAAATAAAGGTTCGCCAGTAAAACTTACAATGATTCTATTATCAGCATTTAATTTGAGACGTCCATTGTAAAGTAAGATCTCATTGAGGGAAAACGAAAAAGGATGTCCCGTTTGGACAAGGTAGTCTACAACAAGAACGACGATTGCCTGCCGAAGAGACTGGGGGGAGATAACCAGTAACCACAGCGCCCATGGAATAGAGCGCACATTGAATGGGAGTAAACCACAACGTTAATCCCAGTATGACCGAGGAACGGGACTGGGAACCCGGCGGTAAAGACTGAACCAGGAGCGCTTAGCTTTGCTGCAGCACCATCGGCCGCACAGGCTGCGGGGGAGAAGAGAGGACAGGCGGGGGGATGAGCGGCACAGAGCCTGCGGTCCTGGACCAAGAGGTTACCAGGAAAGCGGGGATGGATGGTGCCCCCGGTCCTGGACCAGGAGCGGAGCGGGGATGGATGGTGCCTGGTGCTGGTCCTGGATTAGGAGCGTACAGGATGGATGGTGCCTGCTCCTCTGAAAGGACAGCGGGGATGGATGGTGCCTGCTCCTCTGAGCGGACAGCAGGGATGGATTGTGCCTGCTCCTCCGAGCGCGTTCCGGTGCAGACGCACCACCAATACACCAATCAAAGTCCATATTAAAGAAAACCTTATTGCACTTTTTTTAAAGGGGTTATTTCTTACCTGTGGAGCCCAGAAGAAGCAAAGCGAAAAAGATATCCCTTGACTGGACCATTGCAACTCACGAATACTAAACGTTAACGTTGGACCGCGTTAACGGCGTCTTCCTTCGGTCGCTCGTCGGTTCCCGGTGCAACGGATCTGGGGTTTATTCACTGGGAATTGTGCATCCTAACCTTGTCACTGCGAGGACTGTGGTAACTACTGTGGATTATAGCACCGACTAGCAATTGCGAAACAGTACTAGTGGAGAGCGCCAGTAGAGAACTGTTCAAAGCTTGATGGACAAGCAGCGCCTTCTTACATGCACGAATCAATGCGCACGGCGGAGTACCGTACCTGCTGTTAAATAGAGCGCAGTCTCCAGATGAATGGATGTCGTGGGGACCCCCTGGATTGTAATGGCACATATAAGTTACTATTATATCGGGTTGTGTTGCATGTAGTTGTAGTATGTGTGTGTTTTAATTATATGTGATGTATTATGTTTCTTTTTTTTTTGGTTGTTGTTGTTGTTGTTTTATATATATATAATAAATCTCCGACAGATATATTCCGTTTTCTACCAAACTTCCTACTCTGTTTTATGTTCATGTTTTGCAATGTAACGAAGATGGAAATTAAGTAAGATCCTTTTAAACAATTTATAGATTTTTTTTCCAGGAAGCAGATTTAACCTCAGGCTCAAATATACAACCGTTACGAAACAAACATACACAAAGCTTGCACCGGAGAACCCATCCGGGCATTTTATAAAAGATATGGTGCATCACATTGACTTAAATGGTATCAGAATGTGTATACACACAAGCAAAGCAGTATATTGCTTTCATAAGTTAAAAAAATAAAAAAATATGTGTGGCCTTCATCGAGTCAATTCCATCACATTGAAAAAGGTCTCTATTTATAGAGAAGTGCACAATGTATGTTTGTA
This sequence comes from Gadus macrocephalus, assembly GCF_031168955.1. Taxonomy (NCBI): domain Eukaryota; kingdom Metazoa; phylum Chordata; class Actinopteri; order Gadiformes; family Gadidae; genus Gadus; species Gadus macrocephalus. The sequence continues at coordinate 10,730,114 of NC_082397.1, read as the reverse complement.
AAAGAACATCTATGGACTCGAGTGGGACTGGAACATAGATTTCCTCAAGTGGCATTGATGACAGCACAGCACTTCCAAATCTCTTTTCACAACCATCCGAAGCGTCAGTTCAGTCTGTTGAATTGATGGCTTAATGGGACGACTTTTTCGTTAAACAGAGTATTTTACTACAGCTACTGGTGGCCCTTTTGGTTACACTACAGATCCCCCATCTCTCTCTTTGTCGTTGAGGGGGAGCTTTGAGTACAGATCTACAGTGAAGCTCCCTTATGGGTGCACTTCACACACTCTGGTGTGTGTTCACTCCTCAGCTAAAGCAGCACTATTACATCATCAGCGCGAGGCTAACTGCTCATAGCTTGCACCCAGATCTCCAGACCATATTATAAATAACAGTCCTGCCATGCACACATAATACACAAGCTAATGGGGTGCCTTGAATATGGATTTGCCACAGCGGTAATGTACCGGTAGTAGTGTCAGTTTAAATAGGTGACACTCATTGCTAGGTACGGGTATTGATTGGTGCTGAGAACCATTGTGATGGTGGCTAATAGAGGACAAAGTGGGGCCACATTCCTGGGTTTTTTAAGGCGGACCTGGACTACCAAGTGCATGATAAATGATGCAGGGGCGAGAGAGAGAGGAGAGAGAGAGAGAGAGAGAGAGAGAGAGAGAGAGAGAGAGAGAGAGAGAGAGAGAGAGAGAGAGAGGAGGAGAGAGAGAGAGAGAGAGAGAGAGAGAGAGAGAGAGAGAGAGAGAGAGAGAGAGGGAAGGAAAGAGAGAGAGAGAGAGAGAGAGAGAGAGGAGAGAGAGAGAGAGAGAGAGAGAGAGAGAAGGGGGTAAAGAAAGAGAGGCTGATATATATATATATATATATATATATATATATAGAGAGAGAGAGAGAGAGAGAGAGAGAGAGAGAGAGAGAGAGAGAGAGAGAGAGAGAGAGAGAGAAATATAGAGAGGGAGAGTAAAGGCCTATCCAGATTTGGTCCCATCCAGAGGAGCAAGGGGATGGAATGAACCATGATGTGGGAAATCATTTAAAAGCCCGGTTGCACGCGTGTCGCCCCCGTGGGGAGATGCCGTGAAACCTTCTGCTTTGATCTTTTTGTCTTGAAGTCACGCTTCCCAAAGACGCGTGACTTCATACAGGAGCAGGGATGTGAATAATAGAAGCAGAAATTGGCCCATATCTCGTTCTGCATCCAGCTGGGTCGTGGGACTGGAACACGGTACGCATGGTGGAAACCTCCAGTCCCAACGCTCGGTTGGGAATTAGTCATGAGGGAGAAGGGGAGCGGGAGAGAGAGAGAGAGAGAGAGAGAGAGAGAGAGAGAGAGAGAGAGAGAGAGAGAGAGAGAGAGAGAGAGCGAGAGAGAGAGAGAGAGAGAGGGAGAGAGAGCAGGAGAGAGCGAGAGAGAGAGAGAGAGAGAGAGAGAGAGAGAGAGAGAGAGAGAGAGAGAGAGAGAGAGAGAGAGAGAGGACGGGAGAGGGAGAGAGAGAGAGAGAGCGAGAGAGGGTGGGAGATAGAGAAGGAGAGAGAGAGAGAGAGACAGAGACAGAGACAGAGAGAGCGAGAGAGATGACTCTTTAAGTAATGAACAGATGTCAAACACAGACTTCTCCTCAAGGAGAGCATGTGAAGGGGTTAGGCTACCTTTTATTCAGGGTATAAATTAATGGCACCTGGGAGACTTACGCTAAAGGTATTCCAAGCGCAAGGAATTATTGGTGTTTTACAAGGTGTAAAAACGTGGCTCTGTGAGAACAGGCGATTTACGGCATGGTCGATAAATAGCATCCCAGGACCAAACATCTTTGAGTAGAGCCACAGCCCACGCAGCAGTGTGGGTGCAACCGTTTCCAGATAACCTGAGAGCGTCACCGAGAGCAGGAAGTGAACGCAAAGCTCAGAATACCCATCTAACGCACTTATTGTATGTTGGTACGTCCTGGCACATAATGTACACACTTCTTGTATGTTGTACATCCTTTTACTTAATGTACGCACCTATTGTATGTTTGCACGCCCTGGCAATTAATGTATGCACCTATTGTATGTTTGTACGCCCTGGCCATTAAAAATAGTACTTGAACATCTTTACTGTACAGAAAGCAATACAGTGTTTCTCCTTCTTCTGACAAGATGTAATTATTGTAAGTTGCTTTGAGTTCATTTGAACGTCAGAAGGAAAGAGGAACAGGGAACATGTCAGGCAGCAGAGCAAGGCTTTGGAGGTGACCCCCAGTGGAGCACACGCCTTGAACTGCTTTTTCCATTCCAGCGTCTGGCCCCGAGACGCAGTAGGACAGCAGGTCTGCAGAGGGTGACCGGACCACCCTTAGAGTACTTAGGGTGAGGAGCTGTATCGGCAAGGCCATGGGCGGTCCACTCGACAAGACGAATAGGTGGGAGCGAAAACCGATAGCCACTATGAGGGGGGCAGGAACCGGCTGCCTCCTATGGTTCCCAAACTGCAGCGTGAAGTGGATTAATTTAGGGACGATTTGAGTTGAATGGCGGAGGAGCCTCTCTATGATTGATCCATGCAAATGAGCTGGATTAAGAGGCGTGTATTGGTTTAGCGAGAGCGAGATATAGTGTTGTCAGACAGTTGGCTCATTGTCCCGGGAGTCTGTCCTGCCAGGGCACAGAGGCCTCTTTTGTCGCCCGCTGATATTAATCTGGGTGAGAGAGATGGGGAGTCTGGCTGAGAACACATCAATGCAGAGCCTCTCTCTCCCTCTCTCTTGCTCTCTCTCTCTCTCTCTCTGGCCCTCAATTTGTATCTCTCTGTCTCTCTCGCTTTGTGTCTCTCTGTGTCTCTCTGTGTGTCTCTCTCTCTCTCTCTCTCTCTCTCTCTCTCTCTCTCTCTCTCTCTCTCTCTCTCTCTCTCTCTCTCTCTCATACACACAAACAAACACACACACACACACACACACACACACACACACATGCACACACACACACACACACACACACACACATACACACACACACACACACACACACACACACACACACACACACACACACACACACACACACACACACACACACACACACAGAGACACACACACAAATACTTATACACACAAACAAGCACACACAATACACAGACAAGGGCAAAATGATAGAGGTGTGAACTGTTCTGCTTGACTGTGTGCATTTTGATCATCGATTTGATCCACTGATCAGCATGTTTACATTAAATCAAAAGATTTCAATAAGGGCTGAAAATCTTTTGAGGGTTGTTTTGTAAGTAAAAGACTATTTAGTTTAGTTAGTTCTAGTAACTGTTACTGTAGCGGTGACATGGCCTTGCTGAATCTGAAAGTCATTGCGATAGAGCCATATCATTATCATCTTCATCGTCAATATTGTTGTAACACATGCAAAGCAGCATCGATTATTTTCGTACCCCAGCATCGGGTGTCATTGGCAGGACGCAGTGACAGCCTGCATGCAAAGAGCAACGTTGATTTATCCATGTACCGGGGGAAGATCAATCTTGTTGTGAGTAATGTAATTACGGTGTACACAGAGCACTTGGGTATATTTGAAAAAGCTTAATGGAATAACGTTGAAAGGAATATGGATTGTTTTTATAATGTAAATGTACACTGAAATATAATTCCTATGAGGAGTGTGACCCTCCCAGCCTCAAAAGGTTTTCAGTGTTCAGTACGTATTCTACTAATCAAAAACAATCCTGTTAGATAAAATAGAGCATCACATAGGCTTGGCTCGGCTCGAGTGTGTTGGGAAAACAGTGCCTCTATCTGCTGCCATCTAGGGCTCGAAGAGGGAAGCATTAGTGGAATAAGGATATAAAAATACTTAATGACGCAGCACTTTGTGTGCAATGACATCTTCTCGGCGAGAGAGGGCAGCAGATCTCCACTTATGCCAATTTGTTCATCATATTCAAGATGCAGAGATAGATGCTCTCTTGTTTATGCATTCCCAAACAGACGATTACGAGTATGAATGAGTTTGTTCTTTAATGAATAGCAATTATATAATTTGTCATTTATTATATGCTTATATCCAAGGTAACTGACTGTGAATTCAGACGCCTGCTGCTGTCACTAAAGAGCTGGTAGGAGTTATTTGCCCACAGGTATGTCTGCATTCATTTGGGTTCTCAGCTGCAGCCTGCAGTCAGTTTGGGGTTCTGAACCCCCTAGAGACATTAGGACATGATCCTTTCCCCTGAGATACATCCTCATCCAGGCCAATAGGTTCCCGTTTTAAACCAACTCGACATGTAATGTTGCAACGATAAATCCCAAAGCAGACCATCTACAGAACAGTAGTACCACCATACTGACTGTTTCATAAGGACAAGTCTACTCGGAGACCGGTCTTCTCCGGTCTCCGAGTAGACTTGTCCTTATGAAACCCGTCCACAGAGAGGTGCAGACTCCGCTGCCCTTTTCTTTACCTGCAGCAGATATGTTCCATTTTATCACCACCGCTTCTCATTCCATCATAACAAATTTGTTTTGTGGTTTGACATTTCTTTCCGAGTATTTGCTTCATTTGTAGGGTGGACGCCTCTGGTGTTAAGCAAGCGATGTATCAAAGAGGCGCTCTCTGAATACACTCCTACTGCCACACGAGCTACAGGTTGTGCTCTCCATGCAGAACACACGACCTGAAGACATACAAAGAGTCGTGTTGTACTGACGTTTCATCATCTGTATGTTGGCCAGTTTGGCACAGTTGAAATCAAAGCTCCTATATTTTCAATGTTGATCTCTATATCTTTGCAATGAAATTGTATAAAATAAAATGTGTTGAAGTGATGAAACGCGCGCGCACATTCACGCACGCGCAAACACACACGCGCACACACCCACACACACGCACACGCACACACACATACACACACACACACACACACACACACACACACACACACACACACACACACACAGACACACAAATGCACACAAACATACACACACACGCGCGCGCACACACACGTCACATAGGTAGATGACGCATTGAAAGAGGGAGCAAAAAAGTGCACTTTTGTATGTATTACAACAACCATCACAATAGTCCGGCGATTTATTAATCATACGTTATCATAGTGTATTTTATATATATTTTGCAGCCTGACGCAACAAAAGGCTGCCAAAAAATCTACGAATGTAGGCTACGTTATAGGCATTCACATATGGCGTAATGTGATGGGCTGTTTGCATCAGACCGTGAACTGTCAAGCCGCTGCCACTTTCCATTCCTCCTGATTCCTGTGACAAGCATCTTAGGCCTACATATTCTTTATTCAGTTCGGATTCCACACTTTCAAACTCACGCTGCAAACTGCATTCAAGCCTTTGTGCTGCCTTCAAGGTGCCCTCGGGAATACTGAGAAAGAAAACGCGGTTGTAAAGCCCTGTCAAATATGCGTTTATTTAAAAAATATATGTATTTCCATGTGGTTGTCAATTGTCAATTATTTTTTAATACATTTACTTTCATAAGAAGGTAAATATTGACAGGCTAATGAAAGCTCTTTATTATGCAAATAAGAAATAATATAATTGGGTTGAAATAATTAAATAAGTTGAAGCTCATGTCAAAGACTAGATGCTTTATGGGCCATTATTCGCATTGTGAGCTGTAGGAAATGGGTCATTAAAAGGTGTGTTGTTATTTGCACATTCCATCAGAACAGATATAGCACCATCACAATTCCTTTGTCATCAAATATTAATTTAAACAAAAGGCTTATTCCTTAAATGGAAACAATATAAGATAATAAATTGCAACTGTTTTAATTTGCAGAGAACACCTTGCTTAAAGGGGACTCAAAAGTATCTGCCTTAAAAATAAAACAGAAAAAAAAGATATCATAAAACACATGTAAAACACGTTCATACAGCTCACCGTTCATGCAACACCATTCATACAGCTCATATAGCTAAGCTCAGTGTATGGCTTGTGTTTAATAAATTAAAAAACAGTGTTTAAAATCCACATTCAATTGGCTCAAATCTGTTTGAACCCATGACATTCTTCTGACGATTCCTTAGGTTCAGAATTTGTCTCGTTGCGTTAAAGCCCTACATGTGAAGTGTCAACCCGGTCTCACGAAAATACGTGACACTGTCACGTTATTTAATCTATTGAAACGTGATCAGGGACACGTATTTTCAAAATTTTCGTGTCAAAAAGCACAAATTTCAAACCCATGTAATTCAATTGGAAGTATTTGTCGTGTCACTAAACACGACCTCCAAACTAAGGTTCTGTCCGGGAGCGTTCTCCCTAATGTCCCTTAAGGAGCTCCGTACAGAACATTTATTGTTAATAATTGTCTGTGATAACTAACAATATGACAGCTTTTGGCCACCCGTTTCTACTTAAACTTGTCTGTGAACAATATGACAGCTTTAGGCCACCCGTTTCTACTTTCACCTTTGATTCTGAGAAATTGTGACAATTCACGGATATATTAAATGCAGGTGCGCTGCTCTGTAGGCAAACCGCGAAGGAAAAAAGGGTAGCTGCTTCATCTGTTCTTTTTAGAATTGTATGCCTTGATGTTTTGATCTAGCCATAGATCTATTGTTATTTTTGGCTATGTGAATGGAAGTCCGCGTCGATGCCTCGCAAGTCCAGTGTCGCGAGCGGACGTTGCCATGACATCTAGAAATCATACCGTATTTAATTAATATTGATGTGTAGGGGTTGATTATAACTCGTGAATAATATTGTTTATAGGCCTACCACAGTCTGGGGGAATACTCGTATTCTGATTGGCTGCAGGGTGTGTATTAACTCCTGATACCTCATTCAATAAATTGTTTCAAATAACCCTGCCTCGTTAAATCAATGAGCTTGGTGTTTTGCTTTCAAAAATAGGTTATAGAAGAAGTCTAAACTGCAGAAAATAAAAACATCCAAGCTGCCTTTTAAGGATACCTTGGAGTATCTGTCTATTTTTTAACCATCGGACCCTAGTTTACGACAAAAACAACACAATTGACGGCAGCTCCTTTGCCGCGTGGTTTTTTAGAACCATGTAAGGAGAGAGGGGGCGGTCGATAGCAACCACCATAGCAACCATGACGGTCAAGTGACTGGATGCAGCCCCGTTGAAAAAAATAGAATACCACCCTACACACTCAGGAGATTACTGATATTTAAATTATTATGAACATGAAGTCTTTATTTGGATGGGTTTACATTTCGTTCTGTGTAGCATGGAAAAATCGGAGAAACACTCCCATTCAGAATGCATTCGTTTACATTTCGTTCTTTGGAGCACAGATATTTTTATTTATTTATTTATTTTCAGTTTTTGAGAAGGTGCTTCAAAGATGCTAATTTTTCTGCAATAATCCAAAATCCAATGGAAAAACCCGTTGGCTTTTTGTCAAGGGAAACCAGGGCGACGCTCACTTCAGGGTTGGCCAACATACGTCATCCCTCCACCACGCTATATTGTAAAAACACATGTTCAAGTTGAATGATAATGCATGAATTTATTCTTTATTCTGCCATAGTATTTATTTAAAGGGGGGGGGGGGGGGAGCATTTCAGCACCTCGGGCCACAGCGCAGGGTTGCCAGGTCCTGCAAAAAACGTCCTGCCCACATACCGTTCAAATCCACCCAAAATGTCCTAGAAGCAGCCTAAATAAAAAAGATATTCCACTTTGGCCAACGTTTTGAAAGTAATAATAATTGAGGGAATATCTTTTGCTGTTGTTTTAGCAGCGAAATGCATTGTGTGTGTGTGTGTGTGTGTGTGTGTGTGTGTGTGTGTGTGTGTGTGTGTGTGTGTGTGTGTGTGTGTGTGTGTGTGTGTGTGTGTGTGTGTGTGTGTGTGTGTGTATGTATAACACGCTATTTTATGTTGAAATGCGACGTAATCCAGTGTTCACGAAAACGTACACTGTCAACGTATGCTTTTGGCGTCTGGGTTGGCTCTCAGATATACGTGTTTCTAACAAGATGATATCATTGTTAGAAACAGTAACGGTTTAATAACACAAACGCAGGAAACACGTGAGCTGCTTGAGCGAAAGCAGCGTCCCTAGCAACCTGACGTCGTTGAAACATGCGAGCGAGCCGATAAAATCTTCCTAATAACTATAAAACTAAAGATCAGACGTAATCACTGTATGAGCCCAAGCCCGATTTCAACCCAACATTTTTTTTAATTCTCCTCAGATTAGGCCAATAAACCAATGATAAAATAAAAATAAAAACGCTCGATCAAAGGATAGTGGTGGGAAACGCATACGTTGCCCGAGGATAGTGGTGGGAAATATCGGCCCGACCTGGCCCGCGGGTCGGGTCGGGTCGGGCTCGGGCTCGGGCAGAGAATCTAAACACTGACTGGAACTACTTAGCAGGTGTCTGTAGGCCTATATCAGGAGTTAATACCCTGCAGCCAATCAGAATACGAGTATTCCCCCAGACTGTGGTTAAACAATATTATTCACGAGTTATAATCAACCCCTACACATCAATATTAATTAAATACGGTATGATTTCTAGATGTCATGGCAACGTCCGCTCGCGACACTGGACTTGCGAGGCATCGACGCGGACTTCCATTCACATAGCCAAAAACAAGACAATAGATCTATGGCTAGATCAAAACATCAAGACATACAATTCTAAAAAGAACAGATGAAGCAGCTACCCTTTTTTCCTTCGCGGTTTGCCTACAGAGCAGCGCACCTGCATTTAATATATCCGTGAATTGTCACAATTTCTCAGAATCAAAGGTGAAAGTAGAAACGGGTGGCCTAAAGCTGTCATATTGTTCACGGACAAGTTTAAGTAGAAACGGGTGGCCAAAAGCTGTTATATTGTTAGTTATCACAGACAATTTTTAACAATAAATGTTCTGTACGGAGCTCCTTAAGGGACATTAGGGAGAACGCTCCCGGACAGAACCTTAGTTTGGAGGTCATAGTGACACGACAAATACTTCCAATTGAATTACATGGGTTTGAAATTCGTGCTTTTTGACACGAAAAAATTGAAAAAACGTGTCCCTGATCACGTTTCAATAGATTAAATAACGTGACAGTGTCACTTATTTTCGTGAGACCGGGTTGGAAGTGTCCATATGCATGCCTATCTCCCTCGGCTCCACCCAGAAGAAAAACAAGCCTGCACTATTTAAGTATTTGGTCCACTCGTTCAATCCAGCCAAGGCTCGGAGAACCGTCACCGCGGAACAAAGAACGCCGTGATGAGACGTGTCAAGGGAAAAATAGCCTCTTGATGGTCCTAATATAGTAGTTAGGCTGTTTCACGCCTCACTTCCCACTCACAAATGTCTCCTTTGTGGTGAGGGACCGGACTGATTGTTGGCGTGGTTGATATTTCGATAAGAATGCATGAGCTGTCGTCTTAAAGTGTATGAACTTTTATGCTAGGAAGCGGGTACCCATTTGAGCTAATGCTTGGAAAAAGCTTGAAACACACCGGTCAAACCGTTGGCCATCTGAAACGTTTGGGGAGACTCAGACAAGTTTGGGAATAAATCTGCTCGGTGTGTTCAGCTGTGTTGGAGGCTTTTGGAACCATGCGGATGGTGTCTGGTCAGATTCAACATGCAAAGTCTGAGAGCATTGGTGTTCTGAGAATTGGAGCCTTTGGATACTCTGATTGGTTGTGTGCTGCTAGCACAAAACCAGCGAACACCAGCGAGCGTGGTTTGTGGGAGGGGCGGACTAGCGCCACCCGATGTTAAGGAGACTTATTGCATCTTGCGCAAACTCAGAACATACACGCTACCGTGTAGTCGGCAGTAGTCCCCACGGTGTGTCTCAATGCAACTTTCTGCCGAACGGGTCAGACGAGAGGCAACGGAGTGGTCGGATGGAAGGCAGTTGGCCGTTAGTTTGAGTTTGGCTGGTGTGAGGGCCCCTTAACATTGACCCTTTTGGAGTGTGTCCCCTATAGATCAATCATCGAACACCAAGATATGTTCTATTTTGAACCAAGCAGGTGTTTTTGATGTAAAGCGGGGCCTTTGTTGAGCGCGCTATTAAACAGCGTAATCCTTATTTGTCTTTTGTTATGCTTTTGTAAATAGTCACCAGAGCCTGAGGCCAATAGTTTTGATTGGCACAACGGTACGGGCGCATCGTTTGGAATCGCAACTCTTATGATTAATACAGACACTGGGCAAATCTAAGAAAGCATCCTGGCATGAAGGAGCAGGATTAAATTTTTTCATTTCGTAATTTCTTTTTTTGTGTTTTTTATTCCACAACTTAATTGAAAAGGCTGGCGGTGCCGGCGTTATCGCTGGGGTCTCCCCCCGGCAGCGTCGGCCAGGCCTACCTGCAGTATGAGTGACAGAGAGACGGCGGGACTTAATGAAGAGTGTGTGATCGGTGAATGGACAGGGGCCAGGAGCATAGTGCACGAGCATGTTTTAATAAAGGCGTTTCATAGCCACCATTCAAGCAGCCAGATGCGTGCGATAACCGCCTCACACCGGCCAGTCAGGGGGGATCTTTGGGGAGCCGTGAATGAGCGGGAATAATTTAATTTTATGATAATATAAGTGTATTTTTGCATATAAAAGACTGCTTTGTGTAACGTCTGAGCATGTTTGTAAGTCATGCCTCTGATTAAATAAGCAGCTGACTTTAAGGCAGTAGGCTATATGCAGGCTTCATGTAAGGTGCAAGCAGGTAGTGGGCTTGCTGGATATCAATCAGTGCCTTCCAGATTGCTTTGAGAGATTCCCAGAATACTGATTACACTGTGTAATGGAGTAGGAACAGTTGTTGGGAGTTTTTTTTACTAAACTAAAACACTGGAATATCAATAAGGCCCTGCATTAAGGTAATGAAGAACTCAACCCCGCAGCGTGAACTCAAACAAGAAATCGAAGCATGTTTTGTATTTTGCTGGTTCTCAGAATGCCGCCGTTCGGATAAGAAACACACAGTCAGTAGGCTACACATGTGCTGTGTCTCTTACACACATGACTGCGTTCAAAGGCGAGTTATTGAATTCCTGTTAAGTTATTCTGTTGTATTAATTGCCCATGGGCGCTTGTAGCACGGATCAATTCAGCTGAATGTGGAAATGTTTGCCCGGGCTCCATAGATATTGCCACACAGTGACCTGTTATCTAGCACAGATGAGACTCTGCAGCAGTCTTCCTTCACAGCCTCAGCATTTATTGATAGTGTGAGTGGTGATTCATTTTATTAAGGTTTACTGAGGTGGGAAGAACATGCTCAATTCAATTCAATTTTGTCACTGAGTGTAGATTAGAAATGGTTCACTCATTTCCGTAATGTTCTTAAAGACAAATGGAGAACGCTTGGCAAGGGCGTTATGCAAATAGCGATGGGAATGTGCAAACACCAAGGCGAGATAATGCATAACAGGGGCTGACAGTGTGGTATCACTCACACAAAAGTAATAAGAAAATATGTTGCCGATGCTACACAAGTTCTCCCCACTGTGGTCGTTGGTCTCTTGTATGGTGAGCGATGTTTAACTACGCCTTAATGGACCCAGTGTCCTCACGCTGCAATGTTGTATTTGATGGCCCAAAGGGACAATTGGAGCTCACCCCAGTTCTAATTGTCTCTATGATTATATTCTGTGATTTGAAAAGCCCTCTTCAAACGTGCCTGTGGAAAAATCAGCGCCGCAAACTGCTGGAAACGACAAAAAACAAAAAACTGAGAGACATGGCTTTTCTCTCCCAAAGTGCCCATTGTGCGATAAAACGTTTGTGCGTGAGTGCGTGCGTGAGTGTGTGCGCTCATCCGATAATAATGGATGTGCGTCGGTGTACTTTTGGATGGACATGAGCCAGTTGTCCCCCCCCCCCCCCCCTGCTGCTCCACCCCCCCCCCCCCCACTCTTCCAATTAAACCAATCATCGAGAAATTAAACAACCCCCGAATGTCAACACACACAATCAATTAGGCAGATTTAAGCGGGGGCACCGCTGCGTCACCGGGCTTTGATCGAGCGCTCTACAAAGCAGCACATCTCCGAAGGAACAAGAAAGTGAGTGTCAGAACAATGAGAGATTGGATTGGACTGCAAAGTATTTTTTGCCCCTTCCCGTGATAATTAATGGAACAGCAGCCGAAGACGGCCAGACATCTTTTGTTTCATTGTCAGGGCGTTTCATTAGCAGTGTGCGCGCTCCTTAGATAGTGACCTACTGGGAAACATTCAGACCATTAGCTAAATTATTTCTTAAAAAAAGAATGCCACCATGAATAACCGCTCCTACTGGCGGATTGGCAGCACTATTTATCGCCTTGGAAACAGGTTTATTTTTGGGGGATTTATTGTTGTTATTAGCCGTATTACTTTTTTGTGTTGAAGATGATGTTGTTAATGAGGATTGTCTTAAATGTATTAATTAGAGTGGTTTCAATGGTTTTTGCTATAGGTTTGAGACCAGTACGAAACAGAATGGAGTGGGCGGGGGGGATGGTGTTGTTTTGTGGTCGTGACCGACTCTAATCAACTCTCCCCATGTGATCCAGCCACGGTGCATACCTTCGGTGGTCATGGCGTGGGGTGTATTGATTTAGCATTAGAGCTTAGCCACGAGTATGAAGCCTGCACTGCCAGACCACGGTATGTAATCATGCCACACAATTTTCAAAATAATGTACCATAAAGATATTTGTATAGATAAACTCACACACACACGCCCGCACACACGCACAAACAGCAGAGTGGACACCCCTTACACCGATAAAACACAAACACACAATCACACACAAAAACACACACACACACACGCACGCAAACACTCACACACATAGCACACACCTTCCAACTTGCACACACAATCACACACACACACACACACTTAAATGTGATGTACAAGATGCGATACAATCATCGGTGTGTCGAGAAGGATGAGGGGCGTCGACCAAGTCTGGAGGTATTAGCATTACTCATAAGTATGCGTTGGTCTTAAGCCACTGAACTGCTGCTTTGGGTGTGTGAAGACGTCTAACTGGAGTGTGTGCGGGTGGAGCACAGGTCATGTAACGATTGGTCCTCGGGACCTTGGCATCTCACAGGCGGCAAAACGTGGAATAGAAGACTAGCGTGTTCAAGGTTTCTTTTTCATAATCTCAAAAGAAGCTGAGAAGTTATTCTGCACACACACACACACACCCACCCACCCACCCACCCACCCACCCACGCACGCACGCACGCACGCACGCACGCACGCACGCACGCACGCACGCACGCACGCACGCACACACACACACACACACACACACACACACACACACACACACACACACACACACACACACACACACACACACACACAAACACACACACACACAAGATCCCCTCCTCATCTAACACCCTGTTTAACATTTCTGCAGGTTTACAGTATAGCTGGAAAACCTGTTAATCTCTCTCACCTTGGATGATTTGAGGGAGTGTTTTAACTACCCTGAACTATAATAGGCTGTCAATGTCTTACCTTCCTGTTTTGATCGTTTCATAAAGGGGCGATATTGTATGCATAAAAGTAATTTCATTTAGGGACGGGAGGGGGGCGGGGGGCGGGGGTCAAATTTAACTTGCGGTGAGCCAGCAGACATGAATTGAAGGGAATCTGAAACGTTTTTTTAATCTCCAAATGGGTCAAAGTTGAACAGAGTAAGAAAAGGGATTCTAAATCTCTCCGAGAAACGGAAGAGGTGTACTGTCAGAACGGCGTTCAGGCGAGACTGGCTCACTCAGTCCAGCAGCACGTTTAATATTCATGAAGATGGGGGGAGATTGGATGTACTGGGTGCAGTCGTGATTGATTACGAGGAGGTGTATGTGAGTAGGCCTACGTCTGTGTGCTCTTTCAAAAAAATAAGTACCAGGGTAAACACCTGATATCGATAATTCACAGCGTGTCAAGGTGAAGACATGCCACTACACGCCATCACCGGTCCGATAAAATAAAAGAACAAGATGTTTTAGCGTTTACCTTTCCAAATGCAAGCGGAGAGGAGCGGATTGAGTGTACTGTTCCCAGAGGAGGAAAACAACAACAAATTCATGAACAGAGAACACTGAGAGAGACTCTGGGAGGACAGTGCCGGACTCCACATCCTTCAGAGGACCAGAAACCATGAAGGGTTACGACCAACAGAAACTGAATCTCATGCACTGATGGGAAAGTATAGAGAAAGACAATGAGGAAATTTGTCGAAATATCTGACAGACATACGTAGAAAACATTTACACATACATTTAAAATTAGGGCATCAAACATGCACCTTTTTTCCAAAGAGACTTACATTAAGTTCATTAGTCAGAAGAAAGTGAAACGACAATATATCGCTTTTGGTACAGTAATGATGTTCATAGAAGTGCACACACACACACACACGCACGCACACACACACACACACACACACACACACACACACACACACACACACACACACACACACACACACACACACACACACACACACACACACACACACACACACACACACACACACACACACCAGCAGTGCAGGGCAATAAATTTGACCTTTTACATTTCTGCATTTTTAGCAATGCTTTGTGCTTTTCATTCAGCTGTCACTTTATTTGTTTCCAACCATTTTCTTTTTCTTAAATGGTGAGCATGTTTACATTGTTTATTCCATTTAGACCTTTGAACTTTTGTTCAAATCCCTTCACTTCATTTAAGCCATTTAACGTTTCTTTATGTCTTAATCTATGTAACTTTATTAAAAAATATTTTAAACCTCAATTTGTACTACAGCACTCACCGCATTTTCTGCAGTAAATGCATTTTCTAGTTATGATTCTGATTATTATATACTGATTATATATCTAATTTATATATAGACTTGTGTACCCAAGGGGAAGGGGGGTCACTAATATGGGCTTCAATCAATTATTCTTTTGTTCCTATCGGGAGGAAAACATTTTCATGGTGAATGGTTTTGCCTAAATAGGTTTCCACCTCAAATAATTCAATTTCTGTTAATTTGATTGATTTTGAACCAGGGGGAAATGGGATTGTAATTTAAAACTATTTTATTCCTAATAAAACATTAACTAGAGGAAAAGCTTGGAACAAAATCTATTTTTCCAACAGTAGGAGGAAAGGTCTGACAGTTTTTAAGGAAGGTCTCCTAATAGGTATTTTATTTCTGTAGTGGCCATCCATGATATCACGCTTATGAGACACATACAGACACAAACACACACACACACACACACACACACACACACACACACACACACACACACACACACACACACACACACACACACACACACACACACACACACACACACACACACACACACACACAACATGACAAACAGCAATAAATTGGAGCCACATGATACAATTGCAGATATAATAGTAGAGACACACACACAGACACAGCCACCTCAGCCACTCACAAACACCCGCCATTTCACAATTGCTGCACAGATATTCATGCACACATGCATACAAACCCAGACACAACCATGCATACACACACACACACACACACACACACACACACACACACACACACACACACACACACACACACACACACACACACACACACACACACACACACTCACATCCATGGCGACACACATATTCCTGCAGACACACAGACATGTGCACAACACGAACACACACAAACGGATACAGACCAAACAAAAGTAAATTCACTCACCCACAAGCACACACGTACACACACACATACCTGGATTCACCTAAAAACACACACTCTCACACATACACACGCACACACACACATGCACGGAGACACATATGGACGGTCATTACTGCAGAAGATCCACATGAAGCACTTCAGTCATGGGATCCGTCCCCATCCATTATTCATCCAGCCTGTGGAGACTCAGACGCCGGCCCCTCCACTCCCAGAGACCCCCGTACCCCATCTATTCTCCCCAGCACCGGAACCCGAACCGCACCGAGACGCCCAGTGCACCTGCCACAGACCATAGAGAGAGAGATGGGGGGGGGGGGGGGGGGAGAGAGGGAGAGGGAAAGAGAGAGAGGGAGAGAGGGAAAGAGAGGGAGGCAGAGAGAGAGAAAGGGAGGCAGAGAGAGAGAAAGGGAGAGAGAGAGGGAGACAAAGAGAGAGAGAAAGTGAGGGAAAAAGAGGGAGAGAGAGAGAGAGAAACAGAGAGAGAGGGAGGGGGAGAGAGTAGAGTCTACCAAGAGCTAGAGATAAACGAGGACGCCACTCAAAGAGAGGGCCGAGGTGAGCTCCCATCCGGTGTTATCTATAATAGTGGGTCTAAAATAAACATTAAGGGCAGTTTGTCCCACTGATTGGATCCCCTTTTTATCGACCTGATAAAACCACCAGCGAAGTGTATATTTCATTCATAGGACCACCCACAGACCCCCCGCCGAGCAAACAAGCTGAGCCACAAGATCACCGGATAACGGACGGCTGATTGATTGATAGCTTGACTGGCAGCCAGACAAACAGACGGACTGACATACAGACAAGCAGAAAGTCTAACACAAAAGACGGACAGACAGATGGACGGACAGATCGTTATATAGATTGACAGGCCAATAGATTGATGGACAGATTGATATTGACACCGACAGACAGTGAGACGGACAAAACAAAAAAGACAGACAGACAAACAGACAGATGTACATAGATCTGTAGGCCGACAGACAGACGGACAGACAGACAACGACCACCGTGGGCGTGCGTGGAGGTGAGCTGCCACGGATGATGACATCTGAAATAAATTTGATGCGTGGAATTGAATCTGCGCTGATAGGAGCCCGCTACAGCATGCGAGGGAACTTCTAAATGCTACCTACTCATCCGCGGAATGAGGACTGACACGACTCTCAGGGAATAGCTCGTGCAATTAGCCGCCTTTGTGCTGGTCTGATATAACGAATAGGGGGAGCAGAGAGCTGGAACCCCTGCTGCCCTATAGCTGCACGTAACACCAGGCTCCAGCAGATCAGGTGAACGCTGCAATGAACGGTTGAACACAGTTCAACAGGTAAGGTCTGAGGAGGAGATATACGGTAGATTGCTGAGTTATTATATATAACCATGGCTGGTACCACTACCACTTCTCCTACTTATTTGTACTAATTTTAATTTGTACCTATCTTTATTATCTTGCATTGTTGCTGCTTAATAATTGTATTCTTGTGTGCTAGTACAATAAGATGTAATAAAATAAATTCGTAGTCTGATTATGATTATTCAGAGTGTGTTTTCCTTCATCCACAGAAGAAGGATAAAGCCTCCCCCCATCCCCGCCACAACCCTAAGCCCAACCTATTGTGTGTTGTACGTCCTTGTACTTAAAAATAGTACCTGACATTGTGTAGCATCTTATCATTGTTGTATATGGGGAATTGCTTAACCTAGCAATAGTAAAAGCTTGGCATTTGGTTCTATGAACATCCTTACTGTACCGACAGTAAGGTCATATAGGCCTATTGTTTCTCTTTCTTCTGACAAATTAATTTAAGTTAAGTAATTTTCGATGAAAGCGTTTGCTGAATGCCCTAGAGATTTAAATGTAAATGCAACGAGAAGGAGGACCGTTGTTTGTTTTTAGCTATTGTCATAGGCGTCGATTATGCCGGGGACGTGTCCCCACCAGATTTCGTCAAGATTCATTTTGTACCCGCCACATAAAAATCGAGTTGAATTATTATGGATTATTGTAATTCATTTAAGAATGCTCGATTCTGATTGGCTGGGAGGGGGGCATTAATATATTATTA
The DNA here is from genome assembly GCF_031168955.1 of Gadus macrocephalus. Lineage (NCBI taxonomy): Eukaryota > Metazoa > Chordata > Actinopteri > Gadiformes > Gadidae > Gadus > Gadus macrocephalus. The sequence goes on along the minus strand of NC_082397.1, from coordinate 10,712,335 downwards.
TATTGCATTAACATATTGACCGCTGATTTGTCGGTTCTACTTGCTGCACAGTAGATCAATACGCCGCTTGTATCGTTTTCTATCACATACATTTCAAACATGAGGTCCATTGTAAAAATAAACCTTGTTTAAAAAAGTTTCTAAAATCTGTCGGAAATCTATCAGAGGGTCAGATGAACTTAAACAGAGTATACATTTAATAAGCATGCAGTACGAATAAGAAAAAGGCTAATTATTAAAGTATTAGAATAGTTTTATTATGTTGGCCGGCGAGAAGTAGAATAAACGGACTAATCAAGGTTACCGCCTTGATTAGTCCGGAAGGTTACCGCTCGAGACGAAGTCGAGGGCGGTAAGCCGTCCACGAGCCGGGCATATCAAACTGTTTATTGCCCTGCCTCTCTGTGATTATTCCTTACTTATTACACGGGTCTTCTCAATGCCGTGTAACCCTCCGTTCACTTGCAAGGGCTCTTCACAACTTCCGGCTAAGTATAATTGAACGCTGTCAAGGAAAACAAAGGACTTTTTGCCTATAATGACTGTTACGAGAGTGGCGTATGTGTGTGCGCGAGAATGTCTGTGTGTGTGTGTGTGTGTGTGTGTGTGTGTGTGTGTGTGTGTGTGTGTGTGTGTGTGTGTGTGTGTGTGTGTGTGTGTGTGTGTGTGTGTGTGTGTGTGTGTGTGTGTGTGTGTGTGTGTGTGTGTGTGTGTGTGTGTGTGTGTGTGTGTGTGAGTGACGTCAGCGAATGAGTCGACGAATGAGTGAACGAGCGATTGAGCGAGTGTCAGTCTAGGAGGAATTAAACAAGACCGGTTGTGTTTCCGAGTTACGTGTAGGCCTACTGTACTGTTGAATAAAGTACCAAACGCCGAGAATCCGTGCCCGTGTCTTCCGACCTATAAACAGACCCACTGCCGGTTATAGTGAAGGGTGTTACCCCCGAAAGGACATCGGCCCTGGAGGGAACGTCTCCCCTGTGCTCCCGGACTACGGTCTGAGAGCCAAGAAACAGGAAAGGTGTAACATTGGCGACCACGAAGGGACCCTCTCACGCAAACGGAAACGCAGTGGTGAGCAAAGAATGAACGGTGAAATAAACCGGAGAAGTTAGAAGAGACAAAAGAATAAGCGGGAAGCATTGTTTACCTGATTCAGCTAAGCTAAAATGGCGGACGCTAACCGTCGTAGCCCGTGCAATCTCGGCTACTCAAAGTCCAACCCGTTCGTAACGATAAACGACGGTGATGTGGAAGAAACCATAGACAATATGAGTGAAGGAAATACAAGTTATTATGGACTTTCTAACGTGTTCCACCGTGAAGTGGAGCCTATTAGAATGAAGCATGCGGCGGCACCATGTGAGCTCATTCAACCCAAGTTCTCAAGCTGGAACCCCTTCATTAATTCCGAAGAGGACAGCTACCGTTTTCAATGCGGTGCGGCCAACAGACCAAGTGACTTTATTCCACAACCTGCTGCTATTGCAACGCCACATTCAAATCCCTTTTCTTCGGACCAGGGGAGTTACATCCACAGCACCCCCAAGATCGTTTGCCCCCCAGCCCCCACATGCCTGTGCACCACCTGCCCTTCTTCATCAAAGGATATTAACTATGGACATTTGCCGCAGCCAGGGCACAGTCGGACTATGAAGTTCAAGAGCTCTTTTCGCAAAGGTGAGCAACCAAAGTCACATCAGCCCTCCTCCGAGAGTGAGGATGACTATGATCATCGAGAAAGAGTCCCCACTTTGAGACCCGGACAGTATGATGGCACCACACCCTGGACAGAGTTCCTGCACAGGTTTGAGAGTTGTGCTAAAGCTAACTACTGGTCCGCAAAGACAATGGCTGTCCAGTTGAAGTTCTGCATGGTGGGTGCAGCCGGGGCCATCATCCACAGAAATCCCCGGTCCACCCAGTGGGACTACGTCCGCCTGGTGGAGGAGATAGAAACTGCATACGGCCCTTCCTCGCAGCATGCAGCTGCAGTAGCTATCGAGCTGAGACAGCGTGTCCGCAAACCGGGTGAGGCTCTCCATGTTTTGCGAGATGACATCTACGGGAGAGTGTCAGTAGCCTACAGCAACAGGGCTGATGCCGAACAGGACGCCATAGGAGTTGAAGTCTTTACTAATGCTCTAGGGGATGCAGAAATTGTACAAAAGCTTTTAGAGCAGCGCCCACAAACATTAGCCCAAGCCTTTGACATTGCCCATCGCTATGAAACCACAAAGCGAGCAGCATCATATGTCGCCGGTCTCATGCACTCAGGAGCCCGTGACATAGCTGAGCGCAGGCCCCGTGCTATGGTGATCAGAGAGGGAACCGACGAAGAGGAATTAAAGACGGCTACAGCGCCCCCATCAGCCATCTTTAAACCTGCGTCTTCCAGCCACAGTCACACACCATATAGAGGTAAAAGCCCCAGAGACATTAAATGGGATGAGATTCGGTGTCACAACTGTTCAGGCTTGGGTCACATGAAGAGAAATTGCCCCTCACCAAGAAATGCAACTAGGGCTCTAACTTCAACCATGTCCCCTCAAAGCTCAAGGTCAGCTGTGCTTCACCTTAAGGCCCAGGGTCAAGAAATGAACATTCACATGATTGTGTACGAGCTAGAAGTGTGCGCTGTTTTGGACAGTGGGGCTCGGAAAAGTGTTTTTCCTCTGTGTCATTACAACGCCATTCATCCAGATGTCAGGCCTCCACTTCAGTCATCCATCGTAGAGACTCTGATCGGTGTTGGGCCTGGTGACATACCCGTGCTCGGCGAAGCTCACATCCCTGTCCAGATCAACAACCGTCAGGTGAGCGTCCTCTTCCTGGTTGCTGATATAGCTGGTGACGAAGCCCTGCTGGGCCATCCATTCCTGAGCCAGGCCCAGGCACGTCTTGATTTTGGGAATCAACGGATTGTGCTGTTTGGAGAAGAGGTGCCGTATTTCGATTCCAAAAACAAACCAACGGCGCACTCAGTGAGAGTGGCCCGGACGGTGGTGCTGGAGGCTGGGCAGGAGTTTGTGGTAAGAGGCAACATCCACCTTAAAGATCCAGTTGAAGGGGGATTGATGCTGAGCCCCACCAAAGGCTTTGTTGAAAAACACAGACTGTTAGTGGCCCGAGTTTTAGTGGAAGTTCAGCCCCATATGACCATGCCCCTCCGCATCTTCAATCCAGGCAACAGTGCCGTAACCATTAAAAAGGGGGCCATCGTGGGACTCCTCCAGCCGGTAGAGGTTCTGCAGCCTACGAACGCGGTTGCCCACAACCAGCCTGAACAGACTGTCAGCAGCCGCCCTCCGGTCCCCCAGCACCTACAGGAGCTCTATGCCCAGAGCTCTACTGAGCTTAACCAAGAGGAGCAGCTGCGGCTAGCTCAGCTGCTGTGCACCTATGAGAATGTGTTCTCCACAGGACCCACTGACCTCGGCAGGACCAGCCTGGTTCAGCATGACATCGTAACCATGCCAAGCCTCCCAGTCAAGCAACCACCACGCCGGATGGCGTTGGAGAAACAACAGGATGCTGACCAACAGATACAACAGAGCCTGGGGGCGGGGCTGGCCCGCCGCAGCAACAGCAGTTGGGCATCTCCCATAGTGATGGTAAAGAAAAAAGATGGGACGTACCGCCTCTGCATAGATTATAGAGGCCTGAATGACTGCACGATCAAAGATGCATATCCTCTGCCCCGCATCCAGGACACGCTGGACACCCTCTCTGACGCCAAGTGGTTCAGCACCCTTGACCTCGCGGCCGGCTACTGGCAAGTCGAACTGACCCCAAGAGCACGCAAAGCAGCAGCATTCTGCACCAAAAGTGGACTGTTTGAATGGAATGTCATGCCATTTGGACTGTGTAATGCCCCGGCGACATTCCAGCGCTTGATGGACCGGGTGCTGGCCGGAATGCAGTGGGAGACCTGCCTAGTGTACCTGGACGACATCATCGTTTTGGGCAGCGACGTTCCGCAGATGCTGCAGCGGCTGGGCCAGGTTTTCAGTCGTCTCGACCAGGCCAAACTGAAGCTAAAACCATCTAAGTGCTGCCTCTTCCGCCGCCAAGTAGCCTACCTGGGTCACATCGTTTCAGAGAGCGGTGTGGCCACTGACCCCAACAAAGTCCAGAAAGTGCAGGACTGGCCAACACCGACATCAATCCAAGATGTCCGTCGCTTTGTGGGCCTTGCATCTTACTATCGGCGGTTCGTTAAAGACTTTGCTTCCATTGCAGAACCTCTCCATGCCCTGACCAAGAAACATGCCCAGTTTTGCTGGTCTGAGGAATGCCAGGCGGCATTTAATGAACTTAAAGGCTTGCTAACGACCGCGCCAATCCTGGGGCCAATCCTGGGCTACCCACTCGACCAAGGCAACATGATACTAGACACAGACGCCAGCGACGTCGGTATCGGCGCTGTTCTCTCGCAGGTTCAGCAGGGTGTGGAACGTGTGCTAGCCTATGGAAGCCGCAAGCTGTCCACAACTGAACAGAATTACTGTACCACACGGCGAGAACTGCTAGCCGTGGTCGACTTCACGTCACACTTTCGCCAGTATCTCCTAGGGCGGCGCTTCACGGTGCGCACCGACCACAGCAGCCTTCGGTGGCTAACAAGGATGAAGGAGCCTGAGGGACGGCTCGCCAGGTGGCTCGAGAGACTTGGCGAATACAACTTCGAGATCATCCATCGCCCTGGCCAGCTTCACGGCAACGCAGACAGCCTCTCCCGGAGACCCTGCCGTCAGTCCTGTCCTTGTAAGCTCCCCAGCCCATCTCCTCCTCAGTTGAACATCAGTCACCAGGCTGTGCAGTGCAATTTGGACTCTGACATCAACCAGGCGATGCTGAGTCCAGTGGGGGTAGAGAGACACCCAGCTCCCGCAGAAGCAAGTCTAGTGGGGGTAGACAAGGCCCTGCCAGCTGACTCTAACAACTTAAAGTCCCCCGAGAAAATATACCTGACTAAGTCAAAAGAAAATGAACTGTTTGGTGGTTGGTCCCTGGAGGAGCTGCGACAAGCCCAGGAAGACGACGCAGACATTGCACCCATCAGAACCTGGTTGGAAACCAGCGGAGAGCGTCCTGCATGGGTAACAGTCTCACCATGCAGCCCAGCCACAAAGACATATTGGAGCCAGTGGAAACGCCTCTACATCAGAGACGGAGTGCTAGTTAGACGCTTCTACTGCCTGGACGATACCCAATTCTATCCACAAGTAGTGCTGCCCCGCACCTTCCGGCCAGACATCATGAGACAGATGCATGAGGGACAAGTTGGCGGACATTTTGGTGTAGAGCGCACGGTAGCTCGGCTGCAAACCCGATACTTCTGGTACAGAATGAGGGAGGACGTCGCCCTGTGGTGTAACACCTGCACCAGCTGCGCATCAAAAGCCAGGCCACGGAAGACACCACAAGCCCCCATGGGCACTGTTCGAGTCGGAGCGCCTATGGAGCGCATCGCTTTGGATATTATGGGGCCACTGAATGAGACTGAACGCCACAACAGATATGTGCTGGTAATACAGGACTATTTTACAAAATGGGTCGAAGCTTTTCCCCTACCTAACGAACAAGCTGTAACTGTGGCTGAAGTGCTCGCCTCCGAGTGGGTGTGTCGCTATGGAGCCCCGCAGACACTGCACAGCGACCAAGGCCGGAACTTCGAGTCTGAGGTGTTCCAGGAAATGTGCAAGCTGTTCGGGATCGACAAAACACACACCACACCTTTCCGTCCTCAGTCCGATGGGCAAGTTGAAAGGTTCAATGCCACTCTACAAAAGATCCTGGCCACGACAGCCGAGCGTTGCCACTGGGATTGGGACCTCATGATTCCCTACGCTGTCATGGCCTACAGAGCAACAAAGCACAGTTCAACTGGTTTCACCCCGAACTACATGATGTTTGGCCGGGAAGTGAGTGAGCCAGTAGACCTTGTATCCGGCCTGCCGCCGGACCCTGAACCAGCTCCCTCAGCCCCTGAGTATGTCCAGCACCTTCGAGAGCGACTGGAGCTGGCGCACCAAATCACCAGAGATGCTCTCGGAGAGTCTGTGGAACGTGCAAAGAGACAATATGACAAGAACTGTTGCCGCACACATTACAACGTTGGTGATGCTGTGTGGTACCTCATCAAAGGAACAAAAAAATTCAAGAACAGAGTGAGGAAGTTCCTCCCATCTTACGAAGGGCCATTCTTCGTTCTGGGTCAGTTGGACGACCTGGTTTATCGAATCCAGAAAGGGCCAAAGACTAAAGTAAAGGTGGTTCACCACGATCAGCTAAAGCCTTATCGCTGCCGGGACCCACTGGACAATACTTGGGCCCTGGAGCAAGCCCAGAGCTGGACACCAATGGAGGTGTCACCCCCAGACGACGTAGATCCTGCTGACACTCTACTGGGTCTGCCCCAGCTCTTCTCCAACACTGATGACAGCTCCAGCTTTCCCTCATCAGATCCAGCTGTGGACATCCCTGTAGCTGCTGCTTCTCACCTTGACTCCGTTCCTGTGGAGTTAAAGGACAGTGGGCGTTGTGCGGCGGTGCAGCACCCTCAGAGCCCTCGTTCTCAAAGGCCCCAGCGCAGGCGTAGACCACCGACTCAGTTGGGTGAGTGGGTGGCTCACTGAGCGCCCGTGTTCATGGGCAGTTCCAGGACTTTAAGGGCAATGTTTACAATGTTTAAAAACAATAATAAGTTGCTTATTGCTTATGTTTTGTATTTCTCTAGGTAAAAAATATATATATAGATATATATATATATGTTTGATACAAAGTCAACTGTTATAGGCTCTTCCAGCAAATTGTTAGTTTCTATACTTAAAAAAAAAGAAAGAAAAACTTGACGTAATGCTTGTTGTATGCACTATGGGGTAAACTGCATTTGGTTCTGCAGGTTTGCATTTTTCTGTTAATATTTTGAGTAATTACAGAGAACTACTATTATCCTTAAAATGCTAATTATATCTTCTACTCGTAGTCTGAACGATGGGTATTGTAATGCCTTTTCAGAATTTGTTCTGCTCAACTGTAATATGTGCACTAAACGCAACACACTGTTCAATTCTTGCCTTTGCACTACAAGCTACACTTTATCGTCATTCCTCTTAAATCGACGCCTACTAGTTATACTGCACCCTTTGAACTAGATTGAATGTGTATGGGGGCTGTATATCTGTATGGACATGTTGGTGTATTATTGTGCTGGAGTGAAAAATCTGTTTTGATTGTCATCCAGAGTGGGGTTAGTGTTACGAGAGTGGCGTATGTGTGCGCGCGAGAATGTCTGTGTGTGTGTGTGTGTGTGTGTGTGTGTGTGTGTGTGTGTGTGTGTGTGTGTGTGTGTGTGTGTGTGTGTGTGTGTGTGTGTGTGTGTGTGTGTGTGTGTGTGTGTGTGTGTGTGTGTGTGTGTGTGTGTGTGTGTGTGTGTGTGTGTGTGTGTGTGTGTGTGAGTGACGTCAGCGAATGAGTCGACGAATGAGTGAACGAGCGATTGAGCGAGTGTCAGTCTAGGAGGAATTAAACAAGACCGGTTGTGTTTCCGAGTTACGTGTAGGCCTACTGTACTGTTGAATAAAGTACCAAACGCCGAGAATCCGTGCCCGTGTCTTCCGACCTATAAACAGACCCACTGCCGGTTATAGTGAAGGGTGTTACCCCCGAAAGGACATCGGCCCTGGAGGGAACGTCTCCCCTGTGCTCCCGGACTACGGTCTGAGAGCCAAGAAACAGGAAAGGTGTAACATGACGTTTTTGGTAGTCTCGCAAAGCCAGACCAAACTACAGCAAGTAGAATGTTTTTGGTTTTTGGTAACACTCCTCAAGTAGTCCTGTAACTTTTCAACCCCAGCGTCTTCGGTTGCTAAGCGGCGTCAACGTCTTTGGCGGACTATTTCTCTGCTGATCAACCCTACGAATGCTGGTAACAAATAGATTGTAAAAAGACACACCATGTGAAGTCATTTCGTTTTGGCAAGTAGCCATTACTAATAACACCAATACTCTTTGGCTAGGATGATGAGGCATCAGACAACCAAGTCATTTTAGCCTGAATACATAGGTAAAAAGCACCAGAGCAGGTTGCTAGTACCATGGACAGTAGGCTATCAGAACGATAACCTTTTGAACTAAATGGATGTGGTAGGCTACACCACGGGATGCATCTGCAGACCACTGCCACATAAATAAAGGTAAGACGCGCTATTTACTGCTTAAGATTTGCTGGTGCTGTGGCGAGGTCTTTTGTGTCTTTTGCTCTCAAGTGGTCGGCTGTTTTAACTTGCAATTGATAGTCGGTGGAGTCAGTCTCTTGTTGACACAAAGTGACTTTTGGTCATTCTTGCTTTGCTTGAATTCTGGAATAATTGTGGGGGGGGGGGAGTGCATGAGTTTTGGTCAGAACGCCTGATGTAGGCTAGTTTTGATGGAATACGTCTTGTGAATTAAGAACAGCCAGCTCATGATGCGATACAGCGTTCAGCTGTGCAATAATTTTCTTTTTCAATGTTGACGACTTTTGTAGTGCTGTGTGTAGCCACACGTTTGGCCCTTCTGAACTTAAACATGCAGTTAATTTCCTTTCCTAGCTCCTCTTGTTTATGTTGTTAGCTTAGTCATATTGTGTCATGTTGTCAACATTGGATACATGGAGCAGAACATAGTGGGTCATATGTCCGATGCTTTTTGGAAACGTTTTCTCCATAAAACGACAGATTTTGTATACATTTTATTTCTTATCTACATGGGTATGCCGTCTTTCAGAACCTTTCATTACCGGCACCATAGAGAGAAAAAAGAGTGCATCCTCATTGTACCCAGCACTTCTTAAAATACACTTCCGAATGCGTCTCTGTCCCCAGCACATTTCAAACCAAACTGACGCCCATGGCTATTGCCTTCTCTTCCAGATTAGCAGAAGTTGCGGCGGCGCTACACGGGGCCTAGGGGGCGCTGTGTGAGTGGCCACATAAAAACAGTGCGTCGCAATTACAACACGACCTCCCCAGAACTCTTGTTAGACTGAATGACAGCACGTCGAGAGGCCACAGACAGAGAGACAGAGAGACAGAGTGACTGATTGGAGATGAATGGGATATAGATGTTTTAAACTGAATGAAATGCACCAATGTGGAACTGTTTTGTCGCTATTAAATCCCAGTATCCCCAGTCAGAAAAACACGAATAAAAAAAGCAAAAAAAAAAAAAAAAAACGACACTCAACAATACACTTTTGCTAATTGCGTAATACAATTGAGGTAAAAGCCGAGATCAAAAGACGTTCCAATAGGACGGTCGTCGCTCCACCAAGACCCTAAGTGTGCATGAATATGTAAAACAGAAGACAGGCATATGTGTTACCTTACAAAGGCACGCGGTTCAATAGGATACAGGCTTCCCCCACTAGAGCCCTCCCTCCTCCGCCCTTCGCCAGTCTCTCCATCCCAGGCCGTCTCTAGGTGATGTAGCGCCGCCAGTCTCAAGCAGGTGTCCAACATGGCGACCACGGGGAGCGGATCTCTCTCTATTGCTCTCGCTGTTTTCCTCATCTCCTCCGCTACGTTTCTCCTCAAAGGTAAGTTTTGTGTGTGTATGTGTGTGTACGATGCAATGCAGAGATACCACAACAACCACCACCAACTACGCCCGGAGACTGCGAAAAACAATAAGTTTAGTGCGTGCGTAACGGAGCTTTCCCTCCGAACTGAGCATCACTTTCTCGGGATTGTCAGTCAGCTGCTGGTGGTCGAACTGAGAGATAGCCTGTGTATTCATGTACATATGAATATATATAGATTGACGTTGATATACTTGCGCTTCTTTCGCTCGCCGTGGTGCGTGGTCTCCCGGACGGAAAGATTGAGTCCAGCTGTTTGCTGTAAAACTACAGAATGCTGCACCGATACTGACACTAAAGTACTGAATAAGTGCGTCAGAATCGACCGAGCGGCACGGAAAGTGTCCCCTGTCACATTGGGACTGAGATGCAGGGTTTAGACATCAGGATGATTGTGTCGGGGGGGTCGGATGGATGCACAGCGGACGGAACGGCGAAGGGAAAACATGTATTCTCCCCCTTTGCGTTTTATGGCTGATAAACCGTTCCGAGGGAAAGTGTGTTTTAACTGCAGACGACCACTCACACACCCCCAGCTGAGGAGAACATTAGAGTGACCAAAGCGTCCTCTTTATTTCAGGATGACTCTCTGAGAAACACGCAATGCAGTCCGTCTCGATGTGTCCTCTGCCCTCGGTGAGCGGAATCACACCAACATCCGCAGCCTGTGTGTGTGTGTGTGTGTGTGTGTGTGTGTGTGTGTGTGTGTGTGTGTGTGTGTGTGTGTGTGTGTGTGTGTGTGTGTGTGTGTGTGTGTGTGTGTGTGTGTGTGTGTGTGTGTGTGTGTGTGTGTGTGTGTGTGTGTGTGTGTGTGTGTGTGTGTGTGTGTGCGTTCCAGCCTGCAGTCTGTTCTTATGAGTTCAGGCTTCGTTCTTGTATCCATGCTGTCCTTCATGTGGACCGCGGTCCGACCGACAGTCCCGTTATCAAAGTGGATACCTTTATATATTTACAAATGTATATGTATGCATGCGAGTGTGTGAGCGACTTATACAAACACAAACCGGGATTTCACGCGGAGACTTGGTTCCAGCCGCCACGCATCATGGCTGGCGCTGCTTCGACGCATCTCTCAGACGGTTAACGCGTCGGTTAACGGCGTCTTTAAACCCCCCTCCCAGCCCCTCGGGCGGGGTGGAGCTGTCTCTTCTGTAGTCCGGGTGGAGGAAAAAGCAGAATATAAACTATAGAATCCCCCGACTACAGCATCCTCTTCCGTTTAAGGTTAATTGGTAAGAAAAAGGCACCAAGAAAAGTGGCCGGTGCAGCCGAGCGACGCGTCCCCCGACCGGGGCATCAACAGGTCTGCTCTGCGCAGGGTGCAAAGTGCAAACGTTAACTCAGTGCACAAGAATAAGACTTAAACGTGTATTTCATAGCGATGGAAGGATATCGAAGCGTCTTTTGATTCGGAGTTGAATAAACTATGAAATAAAAAGGTGGAGCACGATGTAAAACAGTATTAAGCATATGCGTTTCTGGGACAATTATGGGCAGGCATGAGTCCAGAGTGCGCCATCATCATATGCGCGTTGTTGCTTGGCGAACACACCGCGTATTGAGTGAACCGAGGGCTTTACATATGGCGCTCTATATCATAATGAAATCCCACTTCTTTGCCTAACCTTTACCCCGCATGCAGTCTATTCTAATCAATAGCACCGGGCAAGTCCTCATATTTATTCCAATATGAAGGGCAAATAAAAGAGATATTGCTCGTTGAGCATGGCTGTTGACGAGGGTGTGTGTGTGTGTGTGTGTGTGTGTGTGTGTGTGTGTGTGTGTGTGTGTGTGTGTGTGTGTGTGTGTGTGTGTGTGTGTGTGTGTGTGTGTGTGTGTGTGTGTGTGTGTGTGTGTGTGTGTGGGGGGGTTCTTAATAATAAGGAAAATATATGTAAGTGTGTTTTCTTTAAAGAAAGAAGAATCATTCAGGTGACCATATTTCTCCTCAGCGTTAACACGAGGGCAAAGTTTATTTTTATACACTTTGATAAAAAAAAAAAACACCCGACAAAACAATTTCACCCCCTTCGCCTCCCACCTGCATCTTGCCCTTTGATGGCGGCCGCTTTGATGTGAAATATTTCTGGATGTTGCATAATCCTGCACTTATTGTCAGCGTGAGCACATTGATCATGAGTGATTGATGCTGAAGTGGATCGATACGAGCTGCCACGACGCCCGGGGGTAGCGCGAGACGGGAGTGCGTTTCAAAGAAACAAAGGAAACGCGTTCACACATCACAGTGCTTACGGTGGCTGCCTGGCAAACGACACCCTGAGTGATGTGAGGAGACGTGGGGCTAGTGACGTAAAACGCTTCAAAATAAACCGACATTCCGATGTTGTAGGTGTGTGTGTGTGTGTGTGTGTGTGTGTGTGTGCGTGC
>NC_082397.1:10680322-10695322 GCF_031168955.1 Gadus macrocephalus | reverse complement strand
GAAGAAGAGGCAGAAGAAGAAGAGGCAGAAGAAGAAGAGGCAGAAGAAGAAGAAGAAGAAGAAGAGGCAGAAGAAGAAGAGGAAGAAGAGGAAGAAGAAGAGGAAGAAGAGGCAGAAGAAGAAGAGGAAGAAGAGGCAGAAGAAGAAGAGGCAGAAGAAGAAGAGGCAGAAGAAGAAGAGGAAGAAGAGGCAGAAGAAGAAGAGGAAGAAGAAGAAGAAGAATATTGATTACGTCATACTTGAGTCATGGCGCTGTGGACGGACTTAGGGGAGGGTAATAGAGCTAATGGAAGTAGGGGTGCGGGGGGGAGAGGGAAGGCGTCAAATTGTTTACATCTAAGATGACAGGTAAATGTATTTGGGGAGGAAATACGGCCTTGATTCATGGCGGCTGTAAAACAGAGAGGGGTCTGTTCTCCAACAAGGGCGATAGGAAATAAGTACCCGACATAAAGTGGACCCTTAATACAACCCGGGTCTTGAGGAGACTATGTAGCTCTTAATCCACCCTGGCCTGGGCACCCCCCTGGAGAGATGTGTCGGGTGTGGGAGGGGGGGCGATGGGGACGTCATTGTTTCCCTCCACAATATGACAGGGCTTCGGGCTGCCGGGGCTAAGCCCAGGGGCATGGGCTGTTTCTGTTGCTTTATTACATGTATTACATGCAAGTCTGGATCAGACCACGGGCTTACATTGCGTTCCCCCAACAACCCTGCTACACACACACACACATATATTCACACACACACACACACACACACACACACACACACACACACACACACACACATATATTCACGCGCATACACACACACATACACATATGCATACACACACGCGCACACACACACACACACATACCTTATGCATACATATATACGAACACACATACATGTACACATACATACACATGCACGCACAAACACATACACATACAAACACACACACATGTACATATACTGTACACACACACACACACACACACACACACACACACACACACACACACACACACACACACACACACACACACACACACACACACACACACACACAAAGACACCTTCCAAACAATGTAGAGAGACATGGCAACCTAATTACCAAACTCTTTTATTCCGTCTGTTGGATCCACGCGTGTTTGACGTATGCAAAGTCTAATGGCGGGTGTCGTTTTTTAAATGGATCGGCTGTTTAAATTATATTTTTAATTAATATAATCAGGGTCACTATTTACTTATTTAAAATTACCCCTGCTGCCAGTGCATGTTTGGTATAAGTGGTATCATCTCTGCTTTCAGTTCACATTTAATTTCGGTTACGGTGCGTAATCTAATCTTGTCTCCTTAACTAGCATAGATTAAAGTCAAAACGGTGCTTATGCATTCGAAATGAGCTCCACACAACACTCTCTGAGAGGCGGGCTAATGCTATTAGCGAGCTCTGCAACTCTTCCAGGGCAGAAACAATCACACCTATACCTTTATTCAAAGTGCAGGGGCTCTGTGATAATGTTTATGCTGAAGAGGTGGTGTGGGTATTACTTATCATTACCCGTGCGTTGATTCAGCTGGATCCTCGTGCTCTCTGCTATATGAGCTTTGGGTCCGTGGATTCCCTGGTCGGGTGTATAACCTTGTTTATGCCGCTCTTTAATGGTACATTATGTGTTTGGTGTACACAATATGGACGCACTAATACTTTGGTGCATCTCCTTGGAGTTAGTTTGCATAATAAGGCCAAACTCTCTCTCTCGCAGAGGAAATAAAAACCACAGCTAATGCACAGCAGCGATACTCTCAAAATAACCTGGGTAAAAACTGGGTTTCTCTTTGACAGTGCTCTAATGTAATTCACCTCTTACTGGTAGAGAGCTTATATGTTTGTAGTTGTAGTGGCTGCTGTAGTAGCTGAAGTGTAGCAGTATATAAGCCACAACAAAAGCTCATGTTCAACAAGGTAAACAGCATGTAGGCCTATACATTTCTCATTCGAGAAGCGTTTTCTAGAGATGATTACAGCTTGCCTTCAGATGCCTCTACGGTATTTAATGGGAAGGCGTATCGGTCTGTTGCATGTCCCGCACTTCAGAAAAACGTTGTTGTTTAGAAACAGCCCATTGGATATTACTCCGTTAAATGCCGTTTCGTTTTTTCCAACTGAAAAAAGCTAATGGCACACAACAGGTATACTCCAGACAATACGAGCCGAGTGAAGATCCACTCGCCAGCCGCCATTATTATTGATTATTGTGTCGGAGCGGATTGACATCAAACACTCTGTGACACTCGTTCACCCGCCGAACCCTCACTACTTTCTCATAAGCAATTATTTCATCCATTTATTTTCGCTTTTAATGGATTCAATGGAAAACATTTGCACTCAAGACAACCAAGATAAATCTAAATGTAAGCAACAGGCCGGTACTTCGCAGTGCGAAGAGTCCGCTCTTGTGAGGATGATGAATCTCGCCGTGCTGCTGTGAGCCGGAGCTCAGCTCCACAGAGCGCGCCGCAGCAGGATTCGCTCGATGTCCGACGGAACAGATATCAATAAGTGTAAACACGGCCGGCCTAGGGATGTCATTAAACAAGGATCGCATGTCTAGACCTCGTAAAAACCAAAACATATTGTTATTTCCAAAGTAGACCCGAGTTATTGCCCGCCAGCACTAAGATGACATCCATCAATTTAAGAGTCTTATTGGAAAATGCAGATGCGGGGTGCAGGACGCGGTAGAACGGTGGGGCCACTTATTTTGCATAAAGTTTTGCTTCAACAGGCGAGGAGTGTAGTTAGCGAGCGATCTGACAAAGGTTTAGCCGCGGACGAGGAGTCTGAGCCGGCCACCTCCTCGGCACGGCTGAGTATGGGGGGGAATTAAAGACGGATGTGGATTTGAGATTTAAGTTTTTTTTTTTTTCTCTCTGGTTGAAATGTCATCAGACTTTGGAGTTGTCGAATGAAATGCGAAAATGTAATAAGATTGTAGTACATGATTTCCATTTGTAGCCTGTCTCCAAATGTCATGTCTTCTAAAGATGGTGCTTGGTTTTACCCCGCGTATGTAAATGATCCACTATATTCCTCTGCCTTTCTCTCTCTGTCTCTCTTTCGCTCTCTATGTCTCTCTGTGTCGCTCTGTCTATGGCTTGTCTCTCTCTCTCTCATTCTCTCCCCTGCATGTTTCTGAAGTGTAATTCCAATTAACATACAGCAACCTTTACATTGCAGCCCCGCGCCCTGCCACTCAGAGCCCTGTTTTCACGTTTCCATGCGTTTCAAACCCTAAGCTCATCATTGGGATAGGCACTTCATAAAGTATCACAGATGTTTATACATCGGTCATTATTCAGGAATTACAGCGGAACTGTAATGTGAAATCGAATTAAAATAAACAGACAGCAGCCAGGACAATTTCAGCGGGACATTGAGGAATAGCAAAGTTCAAGACAAATTTTGTCGAACTGGAAAGCTTTAAGATATTGCTCATTTGCATGACGTTGTGTATCATTTTGACACAGTGGCCTCATCTGCCTGTATGAGCCCACACCACATTCATCCAGGGCTCAGCGGTGGTGATGGCTGACACGGTATAATCCATCAAAGAGGCTTTTGAATTATTTCAGTTATTTTGAAAAACGAACTCAAACTCTGCTGTCGACCGGTGAAAAAGACCATTTGTGAACTTTCAAAACACTTTGACCTTATCACACACAAACGCACACAGGCGTTCTCACACACACACACAGCCCGACTCCCCCTCATACACATGCTCGCACACACAAACAATCATACACGTACACACACACACACACACACACTCTCACACACACGTGACGTAAACACACACATACTCACACGCCACTGCTAAGCATGCCGATTCTTAACCTTATTCAGGATTCGCGTCGACATCCGTCAGCCATGCCATTTCACACAACTGAACTATTGTCACGGTACGGTTCAACACTACATTCCATGCATGCATCTGGAATAAACATCCCTTTTTCTTCAAGGGTCGACTTTACAGAATAGAGCCAGTGTGTGTGTGTGACCGAAAAAAACGAGAAAACACATTTTTTGGCGGCGAGAATTGGGGAACGTGTGAATCCACAGCAGTCGGTCTCCTTGATTAGAAGCAGCGGCGGTGGCTTTGACACCAGTTAATGATCAATCCCCGGCCACCGGCCGGTCGCCTGCAGGAGTCCTTCCAATGACGTCCAGGGTGCGTTCGTTATCGACTTACTCCACGCATTGTGCCCCAATGTTCCCTTTATGCTACTTCGTTTGGAATTAATCAAGCAGGCAGTGTTTTTTTAGTCTCACGGTCTTTGTGATCTCCTCTCCTCGCTGCCGTCGTTTTGACTAGCATAAATTCGCTGTCGCGAGAGAGAATTATGTGAATGAATTATGTTCTTATTATGCTCAGAAAATGTAGTCTAGAGGTGGAACGGTGGGCACCGGCAGAGATGCTCTCATCTCCCTATCTCTTTCTCTCTCGCTCTCTCTCTCTCTTTCTCTCTGTCTCTCTCTTTCTTCCCTGTCACTCTCAGTCGCTCTCTCTCTCTCTTTCGCTCTCTCTGGTTCTCTCTCTCGCTTGCTCGCTCTCTCTTCCCTATCATTCTCCCTCTCTATCTGTATCTCTCTTCACTATAAATCTCTCTCTTCCCTATCTCTCTCTCTCTCTCTCTCTCTTGGTCTCCTCTATTGCCCTCTTTCCACTATATATCTCTCTTCCTATCTCTTTCTCTCTCTCTCTCTCTCTGACTCTCTCCTGTCCCTCCATTATAAATTTCTCTTCCCTATTGCTCCCTCCATATCTCCCTCTCTCTCTGGCTCTTTGCCCTATCTCTCTCTCTTCCATATGTCTCCCTTCCCTATCTCTCTCTCCTCCATATGTCTCCCTTCCCTATCTCTCTCTCTCCTCCATATGTCTCCCTTCCCTATCTCTCTCTCTCTTCCCACTCTATCTCTCTGTCTCTCTCCCTCACCCCTATATCTCCCGCTCTGTCGATGCCGGCGACGGAGGTGTCACCATGATATATCCCCAGCCCGGGATAACTGACAAATATATCTTAATGCCTTTATTTTTTAGGCCCTCGACACTAAATAACAGCACGGCGGAGGTGCGGGCGTGCAGGGGGGCCGCCACTTTGACATGGTAATTTGTTGATGAGAAGGGGGAGGGGGGGGGGTTTAAACGGTCGCGGTAAAGGCGTCACGTGACTGACACATTGAGCTCACGGCTGAGGAGCGACTGAATGACAGTTGGCACCGCATCAGGGAGCCAGCTGTCTGTCAACGTGCAGCATAAGCGACATTGTTACGGGAAAGCTGCTCCAGAGCGAGCGCACTGGCCGCGCATGCACATCACCCCGTGCACTCGTATAGTGATAATTATGACACTCATAAACAAAACTATACGGCAGCTGCCTGCATCGCACATGTTTCTTTTCTTTTTTTTCGCGGGCGCAAAGGTATTCCTTGTATGCTAATTACGCTGTAATTATGTCAAATGATTCCCGGGACTCGGGGAGGGATGTCAGACAGCGACTAAGTGCGTGTTTGTTTTCCCTGTTCCTCCACGGCTGGCGGCCTCGGTGAGGTCATCGCCGGGCGTTTATCACCTCCCGCGCGTCATGGACGCCGTCCACCGTGGAGAGAGAGAGAGAGAGAGAGAGAGAGAGAGAGACACAGCCCCCGAGGCGCAAGGAGGAGGACGATAAAAACGCGAATGCTCTTCAGACTTGAGGTCTTTGACCCGTGCAGATCACCCTCAGTCGCCAGACGGCTAGGATGGCATAATTACGGCATATTAGGCCATCACAAAAACACATCAAGTCAGACAAGATATGCAAAGAAAATGGCCGGAGATGCTTTCATGCCATACTGTTAAGATGTTCCAAATGGCCCCGCTGAAGTGGTGGGGGGGGGGGGCTGGTTCCTGGACGGATATAATTACAATTTATATGAGGGGCCAATCAAGCCTTCAGTCAGGAAGCCCGTCTTGAAGGTGACTTGGCTATTCATCGTGTTCGCGCCGAGGCAAATTGAAACAGGTCTTTCCGACAAGCTGTCACCGTTCACCGAGACCTTTTAAAATCGCCACGCCGTCGGTCAATTGATATTTCATATCCTATATCGCATTTTAAACCGACGCAATGGAGAACCGCCAACATATACCAGTGTTTCCCACAGACCAAGGACCAATGTGTGGTGCGGGGGGGGGGGGGGGGGGGGGGGGTGGCAGCGCGCACGGCGGCACAGGCGCAGCACGGCGACGCGGCCGTCAGTGAGTAACTCTGCGTTTACATGCGGACACATCTGATTCGCATAGATGTGGAAGAACAGCTCAATCGGAATAGAAAAGTATCATATATATACGCCTCAATCGGTTCGGAATACAATTCTATGCGGAATAGAATAGGTGGTGTAGTCCGCTATAAATACTTCCGATTAGTTTGGGGTTTAACTTGGAGCAGCTGCAGTAGTTCGCAATTGGTCCACTCCGTCTGTACTTTAATGCACACCGAACATTACCGCTGTCAAGGAAATTGTATTTATTGCCTGATTCACGTCTTTGATATTATCACTCCGTAGTAGTTAAAGTAGTCTGGTAACTTATCAACCCCAGCGTGTCCGGTTGCTAAGCGACGGGTGACATCGGTGGGTTCATGTGTTAGCGTATCGTGGCTCTCGCTACGTGTGTGTGTGTGTGTGAATGACAGGGAGAACGAGTGCTATGCAGAGATGAATGGACGGAACGATTTTTAGATTTCCAAATCGCAAAAAAAAAAAAAGAAAAAAAGACAGAATCAATTCGTGGCGCTCGATGTTGATTCTGTGGCGCCGCGCCACACAATGGTCTATGTATGGGAAACACTGTATACCAAGCGAACCAGCGCCGAGAATATTAACACCCTGAATCGGGCCGTGAACTCTCAAGACCGCCTGGCTTTTCTCAAACGTTCCTTTCCTTGTTTCCTTAACGTAAAAAATATCCGTAAAGTGTTTCGTAGTAAGCATTATCGGCGTTGTTTGCAGGTTGAGTTGCTGTACTGCGTGTTGGCAGCCTGTCTGGGGTGTAATTAGCGTTGTGACATGTCTCCGTGCCAGATGCCCCTCTCTGCAGCCGTGTCAGCCTGGGATCCCCCCCCCCCCCACCCCCACCCCAACCCTCTACCAAACCCCAACCATGACCTTCCCAGAGTCGACCAAGGATCCACTCCTGTCGCATTCGCCTTTCCTTCCCTTCCCTTCCCTTCCCCATTTCCACACTTTTCCCCCCCACGATTCCTCCTCCTCCCCCCACTTGTTTTGTGACACCGGCCCCTTATCACTGTGAGAGGCCTGGATCTATGAGTCTGGCCCCAGCTGGGCATTACACTGGCCCAGATTGTCCTTGGACCCCCATTCCCATGTCTTTTCACCCCAGCTGTTGCAACCCTGGCCTCCCCCTCCCCCCCATCTATCATCGGCTCTACTCTTTAAGCCTCAGCTTTTTTGCTTTTCATTTTTTCAGATTTTGGTATTTGGATTTCTTTTTTTGTTCTTACCAATAATTATTCTGCTTCAATCCGATCCCAAAATGATCAAAGCGGCGCTATATCAAAGCGTGTTACGGAGGTAGTTACTCACTCATTAACCATATGTTTGACAAGTATCCCCTCCTGGCATTAGAAAGCTCTCTATTAATCACAGACGGAGATCTGACAAAAGCCGAGACGCGGGCAGATGATGAAATATGTACCCCTGGCTGGGAATAAGTGAGATTATATTATTGATGGATTATGGAGCCGGCTGTCACTACGTGCTACTATCCTCTTATTTGATGTATGGTTACCTGGAATATGATTTGGGTCATCGCCGGTGACAACGCCATTCTTCACGGCGCGTGGCGCCCGTGATCATTATCAATCCCCCGGCCGTTATGGAGTCCCCGGCCCTCCCGCGGCCGAGGAGGTGTCAACACATACAGCTTGTTATCACCGCGGCAATCGGAACAAATGATCGTGACAGCGACCGTAACATGTTACCCTGAGACGCCTGGAGATGCCATGACTGCATCCACCAACTATAGCTCTCTCTCTCTCTCTCTCTCTCTCTCTCTCTCTCTCTCTCTCTCTCTCTCTCTCTCTCTCTCTCTCTCTCTCTCTCTCTCTCTCTCTCTCTCTCTCTCTCTCTCTCTCTCTCTCTCTCTCCCTCCCTGACTCTATCTAGCCCTCTCCCTGACCCCCTCTCTCCCCCTCGGCCTGGGCGATCTCCCCAGGCCGAGAGGAGGAAGACAGGACAGGGGAGAATGAATTGTGAGGCCTGGGCTGCTCTCTCGCCCATGGTTCCATTCGCACCAGCAATTAATCAGCCATCACTGGAGAGCGCTTGCATGTCGGGCTGTGGGTTTTATTAGGGGTGTCCTTTATGGGACTAAATGAGACTTATGTCTTCCTTGAGTATTTCATTTGTGCCGCTGCAGACTGTGGGGCTCTGCAACCTTGAGCCGAACCGCGACAGGGTAGGGCTCTGGGCCGCCTTTGTTGCTCACCTTTAAACGATCTTGCCTCCTTTCCCGTCGTTCTGTTCCTCTCTACCTACTGCGGTTGACGATCTATACGACTCTTTGTGACTTGTTACAAACAGTTAGGTTTATATTTTACGCCGTTTGTGTTTGTATAGAAAGTGTGAGAGTAAATAGATTGGTATAAACACTGCTGGGGTTAAGTGTTTCCCACTGGACCGACCTCGCTACAACGTAAACACCCGCGCTATTTTAATACGCTTTCCGTAAGAGCATGCAACAAATGGCACAATTGGACGAATTAACAGATTGCTAAATGTGCATTCGAAAAAATAAGTGTATATTTGTCAATTAATCTGGAATTATTATTATTATTTTACCGGAGTAGGTAATGGAAGATGTCTGCTGAAGCAGACAGTAGGCTACGATACAGCAGGGTCAGTGTGTGCACCTGCTTGTCTGTCAGTGACGAAGAGGAGCGGGGCCGAGGGTCGTAGTAGTGAGAGCTGCTGGGGTTCTCTGTAGCCAACGCCGAGCTATGAACCGCGGTCGAAAGGACCTAATTAGCTCCATTCCTAACCGACACTCCAGCCAGCGATAACTTAGGGGACGGGCAGTGTGTGCACTCCGCCGAGGAAGTGGCACCGCACAGCAAATGAAAACCTCTCGTCTGCCCCTCAGGCGCTGTATTTTATTTTATTTTCCACAGCAAGCGCTGTCACCTGGCGGTGTAGTCATCAGGAGGTGTAGTCGTTCCGGCCCGTTCGACAGGGCGAGGTGTCTCGCTCGGCCATATCTCGGCGCTATTAAACTTTACGGCCCCGCCGGCGGAGCATTTAGGTGACGTGTGTTTCTGCAGATGTGTTTTTTTTGCCTCCATTTTGGTGAGATTAGCTGGAGTTAATTGTTTAATCGGACTGTTTATATGATCGATAATTGGGGTGATTAACATGTTGAACACTGTTGACACACATCTGGGGCTTGTTATGAGGCAATTGTTGATCTGTAGTGTCGTGCTGTCGATTGTGACTCTGATTCGAGCCATCATGGCTCTGCATTGTGTAGAGTCTTACCCTGGCAATCTTCGTTGTATACGGGGAATGGGTTAACCTAGCGTTTGTTGGTGCTTGCTTGGCACTTGGTTCTATGCACATCCTTACTTTACCGACAGCGATATATTGTTTCTCTTCTTCTGACAAAAGTACTTATTATAAGTCGCTTTGGATATAAGCGTCTGCTAAATGCATTGGCTGCCTTTGATAGACTTGGTGCGAGTCTGAGGGAAGAGCAAACGTTAAATTAAGAGCAAGCCACCGCCGTTTTGGCCAACAGCATGTGGGAAAACTATTTGTTCAGTGGTTGAGGAAGAGTTCGGTCATTATCCTATTTTAATCAACACCATATTACACATTTGCTACGTTGTTTTCGGGCCATCATCGTCATCATTAATTATGCATCCCAAGAGCAGTATCTACTTTAGTTAGCGAACCAAAGAACCCCCTTCTTCACCATACTATACTCTTCACCATTCACCGACGTAAACAGGAGGGCAGGGTGGCTGGGAATGGCAGAGGAACTGTTTTCCTCTCCACTTGCCTGCCGTGGTTTTGTGCCGTGCGTCGGGTGCAGACAAGACTCCGGCCCACAGGTCAGCACAGGGCTACGGTTGCTGCCCCCGCCCGCCCGTCACGGCAGTAACAGCGAGCGGGCAAAAGGGCCTGGAGATGGGAGCGCTGGTGGTCAGCCCCCTCTCACTGGGAACCGCAGCCTCTGCCAGGGGGAGGATGTGGATACCATCTGCTAGCGCGTGTACAGGATGGCTTCAGCCGTTTGCCCATGTGTGCTTGAGAGAAGGGTCGTATGACGGTCACGAAAGAGCAGAGGATCTCAGCTCCCCAGAGGACAAATATATGAATATTCCCCCACTCGCACACGCACACACACGCATGCAGGTGCACATTTGTACACACACACACACACACACACACACACACACACACACACACACACACACACACACACACACACACACACACACACACACACACACACACACACACACACACACACACACACACACACACACAGAAACACACACACGCAGAAACACACACACGCAGGTGCACATTTATACACACACACACGATACACGCACACATGCACACACACAGACACACAGACACACATAAATTGCACATACACACACACGTACACACACACACAAACACACACACACTATTTTGCCTTCCAATTTCATGGGTCTTCCGTCAGATTCGCGCCCGACCCGATCACATCTGCCATCAGGTCAGGGCAGATGTGGCAGATGTTGAAGAGCATGACCTCTCATGTCTGCGCACACTCCTTGTAAGCCGCCTCTTTCCAACTCCCGCCCGGCAACAAGTCTGTTCATGGAAGAGAGCGAGGAGTTAAAATAACCGTGACCCTCGTTTTATTTTAACTCTTCTTCTCCGGCATAATACATTAATTAATTAGGAGAATTCATTAGGCTAACGGAAGGTTTGAAAATGGGTTGAGGTAAGATAATGAAAACCAGGAGTGAAATTTGAATTTAATCACTAATGGTCCAAAAAAGAATCTCCCTGAGGAAGTTAACACACACACACACACACACACACACACACACACACACACACACACACACACACACACACACACACACACACACACATTTGCCAATCTGACAGACAGACGTATTGGCAGTTACAAATTAGCAGTTTGTTAAGCAATTAAAATCGGGAAAAGTCAATATTGGACTCAGGAAAGCTATTTATTAATGTCTGATTGAGGGTTTCGTGAATTTGCAGCAATGCAATTATGAAAAAATAAATCAAATATTATTATTCCTCTTGAACATCTTCAGAAAGTCCCCCGAGATGTCCCCCGAGATGTACTGTAATTAACACGTAAACGACAAGCAGACTGTGATGTATGGCCCTGAGCTCAGACCCTGGATCCAAACGCACGGTCCTGCTGCCTACCGCCTCGTCCAACGCAGCCGCAGGCACCAGAGGTGTTGGGGCCGGGATGAAGCTGCTTGTTACAAATTATGTTAACATTTGTATTAAGACATTCATATTTGTGAGCCATGCATTTTGCATGAAGGAAGCCACGATTAGGTTATGATTACGAATTCATGTTTGACTAACATTCATATTTGCGAGAAAGCATGCATTTTGCATGCTATTCATCCAAACAAAAAAAATTGCCATTGTCTATCAAACCAATTCAGTCTAACTATGAGCTAGCGGTGTGCCGGGCCAACGGCTGCACAGGTTTGATCGTGCAAACACAACTTCAAGAGGAGACCTTATCTAGACCAGGAAGTACAAGTATGAAGGTATTGTTGTAGCATTGAAGCATTTTGCTACCGCGAAACATAACTACAGAACTGCAGAACTGCAGGCAGGACGTCAGACGAGGCAGATCACCATGACACAGGCTGTTGCATCCAAGTCAATTGCCAGCGCGGAAAGAATCAAGAATCAATTATTCATAGGACCATTTCTCAATGTTCTTGTTCTTTTAATTAATGTTTTTTTCAGTAATAACTTAAGATTTAACATACTACTCAAGGCAAATTGCAGTCACAACTTAATATTTCAGGAAAATCGCAACTTTCACAACTTTTGTCGCAACTTTCACTTCCTCTCGCACTGTAATCGCAACAAAATCCTAAACAAAACTACAACTTTCATCGCAACTTTTTGGAAAAGCTCATGCAACATCAGGAATTGTATGCCGCAACAATCCCAAAGAAGGCCCGCGAAATCCTGGAGGGACTGACAAATGCATCAGAGGTTGCACATCTGTGAAAAATTTCTTCACAAACAAAA
This sequence comes from Gadus macrocephalus, assembly GCF_031168955.1. Classification (NCBI taxonomy): domain Eukaryota; kingdom Metazoa; phylum Chordata; class Actinopteri; order Gadiformes; family Gadidae; genus Gadus; species Gadus macrocephalus. The sequence goes on along the minus strand of NC_082397.1, from coordinate 10,682,955 downwards.
TGATATAGAACGCTATGTTGATTCAGCAATTTAAAGAGCGAGCATGTCCATCGTTACAACTGCTCGAATCTGCTCCTGCAAGTCTCAGCTGTGGGGTTTTTTGCAGGTTGTTTTGCAACGCATCTAGGTTTTTCATGTGTAGCAAAAGGTAGGTCCCAGTGTAGTTTGAAAAATGCACCCCCTGCCGGCGACTTTCATTGGTTAATGCTGCAATGTTGTCCCGCCCACGGACGCTCTGCTTCATACAGATACGAATAATTTTTGCTACACTTGTACCATATTGAGTTTTGCAAAAGTATCCGCAAGAAAAACAACAACTGAGACTCGTAGCAGCAGATTCGAGCAGTTGTATCGATGGCTCGCTTATTAAAATGCTCATTGAACATAGCGATCTATATCATTTCATTTGTGAGGAAATATTTCACGGATGTGCAACTTATGATGCATTAGTTCACATTTGGGTTTACGAATGCACAACTTTTGTGCATGTTCTCAGATAATGAAACACGGGTGTGCAATGATTGTAGCGAAAGTGATACAGGTGCTAAAGACTTTTGCTACAATAATACCTTCATATACATGCCAAATTTTCATTTACATTTAGGGCATTTAGCAGACGCTTTTGTCGATAGCAACTTACAGCGGTCTATACACACATTCACACACCGACGGCGGAGTCGACATTGCAAGGCGACAGCTAGCTCGTCTGGAGCAGTCAGGGTTAGGTGCCTTGCTCAGGGACACCTAGGAGGAGCCACGGATCAAACTAGCAACCGTCTGGTTACCAGCCGACCCACTCTACCTCCTGAGCGACTGCCCCCCTCAGTGCCTCACCTGCGATCGCCTGTGGTACTCAGAGCCCAACGATAAAGCGGTGTACTTAACATCTCATATCGTCCCCGACCCAATCTGTCCGCTGTGACGCAGCTGCTGCCTCCGCCGCTGCGCCGCGGTAACAGCCTCACATCGAGCTGTGACAGAGGGCTAACGGCAGCTAAGAGCTAGCAGGAGTCCTCCGCCGATCGCAATGAACAACACGAGGATGAGAGGGGGGGGGGGGGGGGGGGGGGAGAGAGAGAGAGAGGAGAGGAATACAGCGGGACGTGTTAATGGCAATATCACACAGTTACGATTGATTCCCTGTCGATCGGATGAGTACGGCGCGTTCGATCACAAGGGGAACGGTAAAGAAAATAAATGATGGTGTAAGTGGCAAAAACATCGATATGAATCCATGAAAGAACGGATGGACCGTTTAATCAATGAATTAACAAATTGAAAAAAAACAAATGTGATGTGAGTCGGATTAGAAACAATGCTACAAAATGTATTCACCGCTTGGCCTTGGGGAGGACACGTCCGCGCAGTGCAGTAGACACACAGCTCGGAGGGACGAGGACATTAGGAACCCCTTACATATACAGCATACATAAAGAAGGTCTTCAGCGCTCTTCACATAAAGCCGTCTAATGAAACGGTCACACCACATTTGACCGGGGGAAATTGACTTTGTGGAGGGGGAGAATGGGCAGGGGGCGGGCTCAGCGGCGGCGGTGGCTCTCACAGAAAGGACCCCTGATAAGCATGACTTGATCCCCCTTAATGCGCGGCCTCGCCCCGCTCCCCTTTTGTCTTTAGCCGCTGCTAATAAAAAAATATTGGGCGTCATGTTTTTAATTTGCCAAATAAAGGTCAGCCCTGCCCACTGTCCTACCCACACACACCGCCCCCTGCCCCCCCCCCCCCCCCACCCAACAGCCACGACCTGACCACGCACGCCATTAAGCGGCTCTAATTTAAATGGGATTGAACCCACGGGCTCGGCATCAGATGGGGTGAGATGAAGCCACGGCGACAGGAAGCAAATGCGTTCCTGCACCCCCCTTCCTCCCTTGCTACTGCCGCCCCCGGTCGAAATCAAAGTGAGGGTGCCCACGGTGTCTGGCGACTCCAGAGGGAGTGCCTGCCCGTTTAGTCATTAGTTAATTCCTCCACTGTGTTTGCTGCTGCTCGCGGGGCACGCGGGGAGCCGGTAATCTAACACCTTAATGGCGCCTGGTGTGTCAGAACTGGCAGAGTTTCTCTGTGATCCCCGTTTGCATAATATGTGTTAAAGTTGTACTCGTAAGAAACAGTGTGAATATGAGAGAGACGGGCTCTCAGTCCTCCTCCTCCCAGCTGTAGCCCTGCCTGCTTTGATCAGCGCACACACACACACCTTCATTTAACTTGGTTTACGACAGCGCCCCCACCCCCCCACACACACACACACACACACACACACACACACACTCCAGCCTCCGCGATAAAGTTAAACAGCTAATAATGGGCAATTATTTGTAAGCTCTCGGTTGCCGTGATCATTAAACAAGCTCCGTGAGGCCGTTCGAAGGATTACAAAGTAGGAATAGTTAAGACTCATTGATTCGGCCTGGACCAATGGGACGCTTCGTTTCGACGGAGGAACTACTGTCTCTACCCGACGACTCGTAGACACCGAGCGGGCGGGGGGTGGGGTGAGCACGACGTGAAGAAAGAAGATGAGGCATTCAGCAGACATTGGTATTAATCTAAAGCTTGCGATGTCTTATACCATTCGGGACAGTGGGGGGATTTCACTGGGAGGCATAGCG
>NC_082397.1:10657483-10680222 GCF_031168955.1 Gadus macrocephalus | reverse complement strand
AAATGGCCCTCTCCCCTCCCTCCCTCCTCCCTCCCCCCTCCCCTCCCTCCTGCCCCCCCTCCCTCCCCGTTTTGGGGAGCAGATGGCGGGAGACGCGGGAGACCTCCCCTCCTCTCACCTCAATCTGGACAGGCGGGGCCCGTCCCTCCCACCGCCTGCAGAAGTTTGTTGGGAAACTAAAGTTGGGTGTCGCTGCGTCATTCTGTCCGGCGAGGCGCACACACGGCCGGGCGTTAAGATTAAACGGACGGGAGAACACTGTAATTGAAAGGGTTATCCGGTACAGTACAACGACCGTGTTTCTCCATTTCTTAATGCTACCGCGCGTTTTCCCCGAACCAGAGGAAGCAGCGTAATGGGACACTGTGTGTTTAATGATAGCCATCGTAACCGTCGGTTTCCTTTTTGGAAATCCTGAGATTACAATGTCGGGGGCTTAATAAGCACACACTCCGGTGCAAACACATTACGCAAAGCCGCTGGTAATCCTGTCGTCTGACAGGCGCTGGCCGTGCCTGCGCCGCAGTGTTTCAGCATCTGATTAGAGAGGATTCAGCAGCCGGGACTCCTCGCCGCCCTGTTGGGCTCCACACACCGCCTGCTGTAGAGGTGTGCTGCTCTTTGTACACGGATCTCTATTACCTTTACCCGGTGGCTCAAGGGCATCTCATAATGTGTGTCTGAGTGTGTGTGTGTGTGTGTGTGTGTGTGTGCGTGTATGTTTATATGTGTGTGTGTTTGTGTACGCTCGTGTGAGTTTGTGTCTTCGCGCATGTGTGTGTGGGTTTGTGTGTGTGTGAATGTCTGACTGTTCAAGTGCGTGCATGCTTGGGTGCCAGTGTGCGTGCGTGCGTGCGTGCGTGCGTGCGTGCATGTGTGCGTGCATATGTGTATGCGTGTGCATGTGCCTGTCTGAGTATGGGTATGATTTATTGCCAGCATAAGAAATCACAACATTGGAAATTGTTTGCTTTGGTTCCATATCTGTAATGCACGGCATTTCTGTTTGACAATACAGATGCCAGTTCATTAACCAACACTGATTACATTTAATCCAGACTTCATTTGTAATCTGTTTGAGCATAACTTTCTTCGGGTAAAGTTTCTGAAGTAGCCTTGCTAAACACCATGTTCTCTTATTAGTTCTGTGTTGATTTATTTTGATTCATTGCAAAGTTAGTTTGTTTGATTAGAATTTTCTCGTAATTAATTTATGCCAAAAGTAGAAAATATTTTATTTCTGAGGGGGGGGGGGGGGGGGGGGGGGGTAGATGATGAGTGTTTGGCTGATGAATGGATGATGAATGGAGGGATGGATGGATGAGAGGATGATGACAGATGACTAGTTGAGGGTTGGATGGACAGATGGATTGATGACAGATGAAAGGAGAGATGAATGGTTGGATGGGAAGGTGCAGGATGCTGGCTGGACAGATGGACAGACGGACAGATGGACGAATCAATGATGGCTGCTGGACAGACAGATGGACCGTTAATTGATATATCAACGGACCGGCCGGCAGACGGCCTCCTATCCAAATAGTTTCTATTACATCTAGTCCTGCTTTATTAAAACACAGTTGTGTGTAAACACACCTAAGCTGACGTCGCTGTAACATGATGGCTCCATTTAACCGAGACACCTTCCCATTGTAGCCACCCTCGGCTGCAGCCCTCTCATCAAGTCAGAGAAAATATCTCTCATGGCTGCCAGCTATTGAATTTAAATCTCATTCATAATTTTGTTTCTGATAGTAAAGGTCACATTAGCATTGCGGTTGATAAGCACTTGGTATGCAGGGCCAACAGTGCACGTGGGAGCGTGCACGGGAGACACAGCGGCTTCAGGGTTTAGAGTGAGGTTAGGAGGAGTGCACGTGATTACAAGAAAGTGCACGTAATACGCGAAAAATCAAGGTCTCTGCTTTTAGTCAAACATGGGAGTAAACAATCATCAACATTTCCCGTGGAAAAAATTGCCCATGCGAGCTGGTAAAAACAGTATTCTCCTACTGCTGATAAAACCATAGTCCAGGCCTACGTAACACTCTGAATCCCTCTGGCCAGTCCCACAGCAGGTTTGCTGTTCTAAACGACCTGTGTTGACACATAATTCTGCCTGCTGTGTAATTGTTATCTCACGTCTAAGGTGAATTGTAGTCTTTGAATGCCTAGAAAAGTACCTGTTGCTGCTTTCCACGCGTTTCATTTCCATAGTGATAGATTATGGTTCGTCCAAAAATATGCTATTACTGTTATTATTCTGCTGACGTTTCGGTTTCAAAGCTGCTTACGATGCATCGTTTGGTGCGTCCGTACGGACCGGGTCAGGTTGGGCCATGTGCTCAAGGATGCCTAGAGGTAGGTTCGGACAACAGGGGATTCAAACCCGAAACCTCTTGGCTGGGTGTCAAGCGCCTCAACCCCTATCTTGCCCGATCTGATGATCCTTTCTGCCCCCATGTTTCTGTCCTAAGCAGTCCTGACCTTCTATTTACTCGGAGGAATCAATCCCAGAGAATCAGAGGAATACTAATCGCTGAAGACCACCATCATGGACATAACTCAAAGGCGAAATATGGCTTTGATCTGCATGAAGTAACACAAGAAGACACGCTTTTTTCTTCTCCAATTGCCTGAGACAGATCAGTGACATCGTCGATATACGCACACACACACATACACACACACACACACACACACACACACACACACACACACACACACACACACACACACACACACACACACACACACACACACACACACACACACACACACACACACGCAGACACACACACGCACACACACCTCGCGCGCGCACACACAACAAAGAATATAAGTGTCACTGTACTGAATTGGAACACACTCCACACTCCCAGAACAAGACGCATTCTGCTCTCTATTCCATACCGACTGCTCCAGATGCCCCCCCCCCCCCCCCCCACCTGGCTGGTTGAACGTCTGTATAGGAGATGTGATTGAAGCTCCTCATCACTGGCGAATCGCGGCATGAATGTTTTAAATTAGCATTGCAGATGGCACTCGGTGGCGGCGGTGGCGGCGGCGGTGGTGGCGGCGGCGGCGGCGGCGGCGTAGCGCTTGTCAGACGGTCGGAAACAGAAGTGGCAGTTTTACATAACTCTTGTGCGTCTCTCTGACGGGTGACCGGGCGGCTGCAGGTTATGCTGTCTGACACAGGGGAAGGGGGGGTGGGGGGGTGGGTAGGAGGGGGAGGGGGGTGTCGCTGTGGTGAGGTAGTGGGGGCTGCACACATGCTGGAGGTACAACGTGACGCTAAACGACGACAACATCGGTGGAGTTATGGATCAGTGTCAGGGGAGACAAGTGTTGTTTTAGTTGGGGTTTGTGTTATTGGTCCAGGATGGGTAGAAAACAACAGCAGGCGTGATAGCTGCAGCTCTGTATCCCGGCGTGACGCGTGTCAACGGTTGAACTCGCTGTACTCCTGTCTGTGTTTGAGTGGGAGTGGCGCAGAGTTCGTCTCAATTTTGTATTTTCTAGGTAACAATACGACTCCGGCAACCAAGCCACCGTCAACAACAACAACAACAACAACAATAAGAGATGTGTTTTCCTCGATCTCAGTGCGCCCCGTGTTTAGGTTTTTTTGCGGGGTTGGCACGTCTTTGTCACTCTGTATATCCGGGGGGGGAAGACGATGCAGTGCCTTTCTTACTCCCGTCTTTATCCATGTATATATGCGCGCCGTGTTTATGGCTCCTCGCAGAAACTCATTTCTGCTGGCTGTCAGCGGCGCTAATGCACACACACTGCCAGCATGGGGTGTGTGTGATGGAGCGGCGCGCTGCACCGGGACTCTGGATCCATCAGCTGTGACGTAATGCGCCCCTCCATCAGTGGCTTGGAGGACAGTACATCACATCACTCTGCACTCGACTGCGAGCGCTACTCTGCATAGAGTTAATGTGGCCGTCTCTGCCTCTGCTGCGGCTGGATCGGGAATCCACCCCGCTCATCTGTAGTCCAAACACGGAGAGAGAGAGGGGGGGGGGGGGGGGGGGGGGAAAGAGGGGAGGGATAAAGAGATAGAGGAGAGATAGAGATAGGAGAGAGAGGCCAGAGGAGAGATAGAGAGAGGGGGGGAGAGATAGAGAGAGATAGAGAGAGAGGGAGAGGGAGAGTGAGAGACAGAAAGAGGGAGAAAGAGAGAGAGCCACCACCACCCAGCAGCCATGATCACTGGCGATTTTAATCTCTCTACTAACGACCTCACCAATCAATAGCGCACAAAAAAAAACACACCTTCAGCTGAACCTGGACAAAGTCCCCCACGGACACCCTACGCCGAGCCATTCTCTGTGGATACTCACTGTGACATGCAGCCTGTAGTCTGCGTCCCCTGAATGGACATGCCCGTGTTTCGTCTGCGGCTGCAGCGTGTGGCAGAGAGATAGTCAGTCCTGCCCTATAGAAATGTATTTTATGCCACTTCATCATTGGTATGTAAATGAGTGTGCAGGCGCGGCGTGTTTTGTCAGAGTAGTAAATTCCATCACAACAAGGCGAGGCGTGGATAATGAGACTCCGACTCCAACCCTCGTTTGGCGCGCCGTTATGGCCCGCCTAAGTCATCCGCACTTTATTCTCAAACATAAAAACATGAGGATCCCCACGGAGAGTGATTCACTGTTTATAAACGAAGGCTGAAACAAAGAAGTATTTCACTTGACAGAGCGCCCTGTCGCTTTAAGAGAAGGCACGTGTTAACGTATAGCGTATACGGACGGATGCAGTGGCGTTCAAACCCACGCACGTCACCGCAAGTGATCAGCCATAACTCTCTGACGATATCCTCCATCCTTGTTGTTTTGTGTCGCTCCATGATTCATCAGCGTTTCCTCGAAGCGGGGGGGCCAAGGTCACGTGTTTTCTTTGTGAGAGTGAAAAGATAAACGGGCCAGTTTTCTGCTCCACACGTAGTTTGAGGCCAGCAGCCACATAACCATAGGCTTTCAGACCTTTAAACACAGGGTGCTCCCTCCACTGAGCTCTTGTCAAAGCACAAAATGTCCCCACGGTGTCCGCAGAGCCCTCGGCACGTGATCGATAAACACGGCCGAACAACAGAAGGGGCCCAATCAGGGCCCCCCGCCCACCCTTCACCACGCCCGTCTCCTGGGGGTCAACAAGGCGTGTGCGTGGGCTGACGTGGTCGGGTGGCGTCGTGTTGTTGTCCGTCGACGCACGTCTTAGCGCAACGCGCGTTTCGTGTGTGTGTGTCGACTGACACATTCAAGCCGTCATGAGCCGTTGATTTTTTCTTGGTTGGGGGAAAATAGCCCATATTTGTGAAAGCGTGTTTTTTCAGCCCAGGAATGTTTGTTTACTATGAAACGTGGTTTTACGATTCACCCGACTTTGTACACATTTGCACATCAAAGAGCGCCTTTAAATGGCGTGCCGTATGCATGGCTTCCCTTCCCCGTCGCGCCACTAAAAGGATATTGGCAGGTGAATTGTCCCTCATGTGTCCATTTGACTTGTTATTGCAACAGGTGTTGCTGACAGATAAAGTGTGGAGTGAGAAATATGATTTCAGGTGAAGGATAGACATTTCTAATCTCAGATAACCACTTTACTCCTGTCATAACCTATCTCTCCCGTGTGAGTTCAGCAAAAAAATATTCCCTGTGATGTTTGCCCGTGACTGTTTACTAGTGCGTGTGCGTGTGTGTGCGTGTTTGTGCGCGCATGTGCGTGCGTACAGGTGTGGCTACATAATATGCATGCTATTTTAGCACCTATGCCATGTGTGATACTACAAGAACAAATTAGACTTTCTTAACAGCAATCTGTCCCCCCTGCTTCTCCTAGAGACAGAGCTCCGACTCAAATCAACCAATCAGTGCGATCCCCTGTATTCCAGTCTCATTTAGAGTCGGTTTTCCCTCGCCATTTTCTCTGTCTTCTCTGTCCTCCCGGCCCTCGATCGAAACGACAACGGGGGTCTTCTACCGGAGAGAATAGCGGCGGGGGGGGGGTGGGGGGCAGCGGGGTCCGCGAGCCGAGTGAGCAGCATAACGGATACATGAAGATGAGGTGACCTCTCAGCCGGTGACCTGGAAGACGCCGGTGTCCTGTGGGGCGGCCGCCCCGTGCCGGTCTGTTTATGTCCCCGATTTTAGCAGATAGCTTCTCTGCCCGCGACCTGTTTATCATAGCGCACGGCGCGGGGAGATGCAGACGGTGGAGGTTTTGTTGTTGACGAGGACTTGGCAGAGCAACCGGTGCTTACAGGAAGATGCTTCATCATAGTCACAGTCACTGTCAGCTTTCTGAATCCTCGCCAGCTATTCAATTTCTCCGGGCCCCCTCCGCCTCGTAATTCACCAAGCGGAGAAATAGCAATTGTATTGCAATCTGTGTGTAATATTATTTGTTTAACACGGTCGATGGGATGACCTACAGACCCTTCGCTGAAGGACACCCACGGAGATATCACAAATGATTTGAGGTTCCATCGTGTCCCCGGTCGCACCGGGGAGAGGGATGCTCCTTTGTTTCATCATCACGGAGGAGGAAGAGGAAGAGGAGGAGGAGGAGGAGGAGCAGGTCACCAGATGGTGTGAAAGTCAGCAGCCTTTTCACCTGCCAAACTTACCGTGCCCCTGGTATATTGCCTCCACATCATGATGTTGTCGCTCTCAACCGGCACAAACCGCTGGGAACCTTAAGTGAACAATCTTACCGTACATCCTGTTCAAACAGGAAGTAGGAGGTATCAGGAAGTACGACTGATTTAGCACGACTGATCCGTGTTGCATCTAACTCTATTATCCAAAGAATCTTCCCTACATTAGGAACATGTCACGAACCAGTCGGGGGTGGGGTGGGGTTCAAACCCTACGACCGGGCGTCCGACATCCCCACCTGACTAAACCCTTCCAAATGATTAAAGTATTATAGAGCCAAACTGTCAATCGGATCTCCCCTACCATGCCGCTGCTCTCCTGTCTGGTTGGCGTGCCAACCGCTGTCTGTCATCGCCCCGCTCCCCCCTCGCCCCCCCCAAGAAACGTGCGGCGGTCGAGCCCACGGGCCGGCACCCGTCCGCCCCGGGTAATTCCCCGGGGCAGACGGGCGTCACTGCCGTGCCTCAGCCTCAGCGCCGCGCCCGGTAATGGATTTCCTGTGTAACCCTGGAGGGCGACAGGGATGTGTCACTGTCGATACGGGGAACCGCTGAAGTCCTGCCATTCAGGGGGGGGGGGAAGTAAAAAAAAAAGGGAGTTGATAACGTGAGGGGGAGGGGGGTGGGGTGGGGGGGGGTTGTGAGAGTGAGATGGAGAGAGAGAGGGGGACAGAGGAGAGATAGACAGAGAGGGGGGGAGAGAGAGAGAGCGAGAGAGAGAGATGGAGAGAGAGAGGGGGACAGAGGAGAGATAGACAGAGAGGGGGGGAGAGAGAGAGAGCGAGAGAGAGAGATGGAGAGAGAGAGGGGGACAGAGGAGAGATAGACAGAGAGGGGGGGAGAGAGAGAGAGCGAGAGAGAGAGATGGAGAGAGAGAGCGAGAGAGGGAGAGTGTGGGAAGGGGGGGGGGGGTGGTGTGAGGGGGGGTGAGGGGGTGGGGTTGGTGGTGATGGTGCCACGGTTCCCCTGCCACTCAACTCTCTCCAGGCGGAGGGGGGGAGATCCTGTTGATTTAACTGATTGGAGAAGCAACCCCACTTAAAAAAAAAAAAGAAGAAGAAGAAAACCGACGGGAGAACTACGGAGAAAGCCCTGACTTCACCGTCTCCCCCACGGCCCCCTGTCCCGCCGAGTGTTTTTAGAGAGAGACACAACATGTTAGCCTAACGGGCGCTCAGTGTTGACTCGGCCACGTCAGCGGTGACCTTTGGCGGAGCGTTTAAAACAACCTGTGGGACCTGAGAGGGACTAAACGGCGGAAGGAGAAGCGGCGTGGTAACGGCTGACATTACGGGCCATCTGTTTTAACGGGCCGGCGGGGAGACGGACGGGGCTTCCTGGGCCCGGCGGCCCGCTAGCTGCTAGCGCGCCGCCGCCGCTGGGGACCGCTCGCCTTCTCGCCTCTTTCTCGCCTAAGCTGATTTAGCTGGTTATGGAGATGGTTCTTTATTTTTATTCGTTGTGGGATCGTGACAAATATGGAGTTTGAAAATGTCCTTGTGAGAACATCGTCCACCCCCGAAAATGTATTTTAAGAAATAATTTTCTTGTAAATACGCGTAATTATTGTTGACTGTGTGTCTGCTATTTGGGCCTCTGGTGGCTCATTTTAGACCGGACCCCCCAGTGGGTATAACATCCATTTCGCATACAATTTAATGAAATATGATGCAATGTAATGCTAACAGCCGAGCAGCGAGGGACACAGTCAAGCACCCGCACCCTTGAATCTCCCTTGAAAATGTAATTGCACATATTTCCTCTGCTGGATGAAGCAGAGCATGGCTAGCTCTCATGGCTGTGTGTGTGTGTGTGTGTGTGTGTGTGTGTGTGTGTGTGTGTGTGTGTGTGTGTGTGTGTGTGTGTGTGTGTGTGTGTGTGTGTGTGTGTGTGTGTGTGTGTGTGTGTGTGTGAGTGTGTGTGCTCGTGTGTGAGCATGGGCGTGGGTGAGTGTGAGTGTGCGCGTGTGTACCTACATGGCTGTGTGTTTGGGTGAGCGTGTGTATGTGTGGTGTTTGCGTGCGTGCCTGCATGTGTGTGTGCGTGCCTCTGTCTCTCTGCGTGCGTGTGTGTGTGTGTGTGTGTGCGTGCCTGCGTGCGGGCCTGTATATGTGCGTACGTGTGTGTGAACCGAAGCTGTTGTCCTTTATGGCTGTGTATAATCAGAGCTCTAGCATAGCTTGGATTAATAAGGGCTGTGATTTCCACGGGAGGTACTGTAGGAGTGTGGCTCTGGGCCAAGATGTCATTTGGCCAGAGAGCATGAACTAGAGGCAGAATAAATGACTGCATATCCCATTACCCCCCTGTGCCATCGGCCCTGCGTTTTGTCCTCTCCCTCATGGTGCAAGGGGAAAAAAAACGTCAAGGGTATTTCAAGCGAAAAAACGAATACCATTTTTTATGACTTCCTGTAGGTTATTTAGAGCTCAAATGAATGCATTAAGGGAGTAGGAATGAATGCATAGGCACACACAAATATTCTCAGTCACACACACGTACGCGTGCATGCAAGCGCTCACACAAGTGCCTGTGCACAGACACACACACATACACACAGATAAACGTAAACATGCACAAGATTCAAGAGGTTTATTGGTCACGTACATGTACACAAAATGCAGTGAAATGAAAATTGGAAGTGCCCACATACACACACCTATACACACACACACACACACACACACACACACACACACACACACACACACACACACACACACACACACACACACACCCATCTCCCTGCCCTGGGAACGTCTCTTTGCCTAACCTTAAAGAGCCCATGGGGGAAGCTGGGGAGCTACGCTAGTCCTGGGATATTACAGGTTAGCTTCAGCACAGCGGGAGCATAATGTAGTGGCGTGCTACGACCGGGCCGTGCGCGCGGGCCGAGCAACGGCAGCTAGCAGCAGGCCGGCCGAGAGAGTGACCTGATCTGAGCTTCACTAAGTGATGTGTCTCAGAGCCACTCCATCTGCCCATTGTGTCTGCCCTTGGCGGCCCGACACAGGAGCCTGTGTTACACGGCTAATGAGGATTGCCGAAAGGTTAAGTAAACAGGAGGGACCGTTCCCTAAAAGGAAGGAGCGACTGGTGAGCGTCGTGGCGGAGGGAGAGCAGTGAAAGGCTGCTCTCCACGCCGTTATGTATATCATTCATCAGCTGGTTTTAATGAGGCGTGGGCCCCAGCGCACCGCTGCTAGCTTACCGCAGCCCCGCAGGCTAGCATGGGGGACCGGATGGCTGTACTGCGCATCTTTGGTAAACAAGTCGCTGAAGTAGAGCGGGGTAGAGTTTGAGATGGTTTAATATGATGACATGATATGCAGGATATAGTATAGTAGAATATATTAAAGGGTTTGGTATGCCGTAGTATAGTACAGTACATTGCAGAGTAGTATAGCATCGTATAAGATAGTATAGTATAGTATAGTATTTTACAGGGTAGTATAGCATGTTATGTGATAGTATAGCATAGTACATTAGAGTATGGTATAGCACGGTAGGCCAAAGTATAGTACAGTACATTACAGTGTAGTATAGCATGGTATGAGATAGAGGACTTTTGAGTATAGTATAGCATGATGGGAAATAGTATGGTAAATTACATTTTAGTATAGTATAGTGTGATATGAAATAGTATCGAAATTACATTCGACTATAGTATAGCACGGTATGAAATAGTATAGTGCTTCAGAGTACAGCATAGCACAGAACAGCACACTGCAGTATAATAGAGTGCAGTATCGTATTTCCACATCTCTCGGCCAGGAGACCCATTCTCTGTTCCCCTCTCCCCCCTCCCTCCCCCCTCTCCCTCCCTCACCTACAGAGGTGCTTCTCTATCAGTGTCCATTTTTAGTTCTTCCCTATTCCTCCCGGTCATAGAACCCGCTCCTCAGAGCACCCCCTCCACCCCCACCCAACCAGCGCCCCGCCTCCCCCATGATGGATGGCGAGGAAGGGGAGGGGGGTGGGGGGGTTCTTCAGCGCATTCCGGCTCCTCCCTTGTCTGCCAACGCTGCCGCCGCCGTCTCCCCCCCGCCGCGGCGGCCATTGTGCTCTCCGGCCGGCCGGAAGAGTCACCTTTATCCGATTGAAATAAATGAGAGATACTCAAAGTGAGACATTAATTACAAAGTTTATCTCGCGGCTAAAGTACACTAATAAAGGGGCTCCTAATAGGGCATCCATCACGGCCGTCTGGGAGGGCGGCGGCTGGGGGGTGCGGCGGCCAGAGGTCACGGGCGTGATGGAAGACAAGCCCCGATGCGAGGATAATATTTCAGCCGCAGCTCACCGTGCGTCTGGACGCACGGCGGTGCAGGTGACACGTGCGCAACGTGCACTTGCAGGCTTGTAACGGCTGCACACGTGTGTGTGTGTATGCACGTGCGCATGCATGCACGTACAGACACATACGTGCGCACACACACGTACGCATAGATAGTGTGAATATGCGTTGATAGGCACTCTGACCCAGATGCACACGCATACACACACACACAGGTATGGTAGTGACATACATGTGTTGACACACACACACACAGACACACAAACGCACACACAAACACACAGAAACACACAGACGCATACACACATGTGTTAACAATCACACACACATTTACACACACAGGAAGTGGCACACATGTGTTGACATACACACACTTACACTCGTTGACACAAACCCACACACTTACACACAAACAATCCGACAAACACGTAGGCAGTGACAAACTTGCGTTGTCATACACGCACACACACTTGAACACTTGAAAACAAACACACACAGATAGATACACACACACACTCACACACACTCACACACACAAAAGCAGGGAGGTGTTTTATTTTATTCCACTGTGTTTTCCGGGCTGTAATGCAGTAGTGTGCGTCTCAAACACATCCAACGCTCCGTGTTGAGAACAGGGATTCGACGGCGCCTCAGCGTTATGTATGCAGGGCCCACGCTGGTGAATATTAAACTGCTCCTTTAGACTCGCTGATGCACTTTTTTAAGGGGGAGTGTTTAAGTGTGCTCCGCCGAGGTTTAAGCACTTAGGATCAAAGATCAAGACAAGGTGATTGCAAGTGCATTGCATGAGAACACTGCACCTCTGTCCCGATCCACGGGTAATAACAGAGCCTGTCGAGAGCGTTAATAACAAAATAGATCTACTTTAATCCGGTCGAGCGTGCGAAAACCATGTCTCCTTTTCCAAATGATTGATAGCGTACAGTGTCAGACATACTGCGGTAGCCTGAGACGTTTCTAAAAGGTACTACCACTACCGCTTCTGCCACGACTACCAGCCCCACAAGAAGCACAGCAGCACCGCTAAAACCTGCTGCGCTGTGTGTTTTCCTACTATTTCAGCAGCGGCCCGGGCATTTCCCTCCTCTTTAAGTACTGTTTATGCCGTACAGAATATCAAATTGCCCATGCAGTGCAATTTCGGTGGCCATATTGTGGCTTTTGGCAGGGCCTCAAAATGACTGTCTGACATCTCCAGCGCCGCTGTGCTCCGCTAAGATTGCACCAGCTGTCCCCCGTTTGCTTTTCTAATGTCTTCTTTGTTAGCGTTTCATCATGTGTCTGATGATAGCACCACCGGAGGGCAGGCTGCGAGGGCCGCCCTCGGACCCGGGGCGGAACCCCACCGGGTGTTTAACCATGCACCCGTGCGTGTGTGTGCTTGCGGGAGGGAGGGTGGGTGGTTTGTGTGTGCGACGGCGCTGCGATTGTGTGGATAATAACATTGTCACAAAATGTGAACGGTGGAATCTGTTTCATGTACTCGATTAATTATGCATGTTATGAAGACAAGCAAGTCTGTGTTTAAAGCCACGAGTGGTCTCGGCGGTGGCGGTGATTATGGTCTGTGAACGGTATTGTTTGAGTTTATATCTGCTTATGAAAAGGAGGGGGGGAGGGGTAGCTAGCTCAGGTTACGCACGGCGGTAAAGATATTTAAGGCAATTCAATTAGGCTGATAAGGTAAAACGCTTTGAGTTAATACTGTTCATTTTAATCACGAATGGAGTGCCCTCGCACTCCATCAACATCATACAAAGCACCCCCCCACTCCCAAAAAAAACATCCATCAGTTTAAAAAATGACCAGCGTACTCAACTTAATTACTGAGTTCCAATATGCAAAACGCCAGCCTCTTTCTTTCTCTCTCTCCGCTCGTATGCAAAACAGCTTTTTTATTTGTTACTCCTTAAGATCTATTATTCACTTGCTAGCGAGCTTGCATATCCAATTACAACATGCTCCCGTTTCATTCCAGCTCCCATAAAAAGCCCTAATGAAAAATCTCTATGGCAATTAGGAACACCAGAGGGTAACATGCCTGTCTTCATGTTCCTCCGAGTCGTCTGTCTGTCTGCTGTCGTGAGTCATTATGCTGATCTACCCGGCTGCCATTTCTGTGACTGATCAAGCAGATGAGAGCTAAAAAGACAAAAAGAGGGAACCGGGGCTTGTGTCCGGGCCAAACGTAGAGAGCCAGCAGCCGGGAAAGGGACAGGCTTTGTTTGGGTCCCACCGTCCCCCTGCTGGCCTGGGCTGTGTCAGCCACGGGTCGCTGCTCTGTGAGGGAGGTCTGACCGGCCCCTAGCCCCTAGTGGAACGCCGTGAACAAACCCGCAGGAACCCGAGGCCAGGATGTTGCAGACAGCTGGTCGTCTTATCAAAGGCGGAAGATGGTGATGATGGAGTCGGGAGCGGGGATCTTGTTCCCAGTTCCTTTGCCCCCCTCCCCTCCTGCTCAACATCACCCTCTACAGAAGTTCACCCCTCAAGGCTGACCAAAGCTCTGTGTTTGCCCAGGGCGAGCTAGCTGTCATGCGCTCTCTCTCCTTCTCCTCTATCTCTCTCCCTCCCCCTCTCTCCCCCTCTCTCTCACCCCCTCCTCTCCTCTCCTCTCTCTCTCTGCTCTCTTCTCTTCGCCTCCCTTCTCCTTTGCTCTCTGATCTCTCTCTCCCTCTCCTCTTTCTCTATCTCTCTCTCTCTGTCTCCCTCTCCCCCCTCCTCTGCCCTCCTCTCTCCCTCTCCTCTCTCCCTCTCCTCTGTCTCTCTCTCTCCCTCTCTCTCTCTCTCTCTCCCTCTCTCTCTCCCCCCTCCTCTCCTCTCTTCTCTCCTCTGCTCTCCTCTCTCCTCCTCCACTCTCCTCTCTCTGCTCTCTTCTCTTCTCCCTTCTCCTTTGCTCTCTGATCTCTCTCTCCCTCTCCTCTTTCTCTATCTCTCTCTCTCTATCTCCCTCTCCCCCATCCTCTGCTCTCCTCTCTCCTCCTCTCTCCCTCTCCTCTTTCTCTCTTCTCCCTCCCCCTCCTCTGTTCTCCTTTCTCCTCTCTCCTCTTCTCCTCTCCTCTCGTCTGCTCATCCGTCTTTGGCCAGCGAGCTAAAGCTGCCGGATCTCTGCCTGAAGACTTCTCCAACTCCCCTGTGAGAGGTCATACATTGAATTAGAAAGGTGGTGGTGCTGGTGGTGCTGCTGGTGGTGGCGGCGGCGGTGGTGGTGGCGGTGCGGATGAGGGGGAGGTGGTTCTCGGGGCTCGGGCTAAAGCAGGAATTAAACTGTTTCTGTGGCAACAGTGCCTGAAGCACTGTCACTCTCTCGCCCCCCTCCCACACACCCACCCTACCTCCTCCACCCCCCCCCCCCCCCTTCACCCAGGATGGGTGGGCCTGTGGTGGTCCGGTTACTTAGAGGGAGGACGGAGAGCAGACTGATTTGATTTCAGCATTCAAATCTCATTAAACTTTCAAATGTGACATTGATTCTGACATTGATTGAAATCCAAAAAAGGGGGGGAAGGCTCTGTGACATTTGCTCCAGTTTGTTTATTTGGTAACCTATGGATCTGTTGTCCACATTTTTATGTCATTATTAACAGCATGTGTGTTGGTTGTGTGTGTGTATTTGTGCGTATGTGTGTTTGTGTGCCAGTGTGTACGGTGTGTTTGTGTGTCAGTGCCTGCGTGTGTGTGTGTTTGTGTTTGTGCGTGTGTGTGTGTGCTTTCGCATGTACGTGTGTTTGTGTGCACATGTGTGCTTGTGTGTGAGTATAATCGAGCGAATGCAACACTACAACGGCGTCAAAGCCATTTGTTTAAAAACTAAAAAGGCAGAATTTGAAAGGCAGATGGTGTGCAGAATAACAAACGACCGACACACAACTGAAGTAGGAGTCAACAGCGACTGGACGGAATTTTAAAGCGCACGGGGACAGGACGCACTTAGGCCCCCACCCCCCCCAACACCCCCCACCAACCCCAACACCCCCCACAGCAGGCACTCAAGTAGCTAACTCAACTTAACAAGACGGCTTCAACTGAAAGTCAACAAAGCACAAGCAAACACCAGGGTGCAGACGTGTGGTTAGTGTGATGCTGGGCCCCTTCAAACGACACGGCTAGAGCCCGCGTCCAGGGCCCCCACCGCGCGTACGCACCGACCCACCTAGCGTTAACACGCCACCGCCGCCGCCGCGAGAAGCTATCACCAATTGTAGATATTCGACATCTTATTAGGCGGCAGAATTTTCCCGTTTGGAACGCGGTCCTCGTAAATCATCGCAGTCGTGGAGAAGTCCCTACAAACACTATTTCTCTCCGCGGAAATAATAATTCATAGAAGTAATGTGGTGCGGCTCCACAACCAGACCAGTCCTGGGGGGCCGGTCTCAAAGATTGGGTTTTTCCCCTTCGTCAGAACCATTGCAAAACAATGAGAGTTTTAGTGGTGCCAATGCATCACATGCAGCCATATTTTCAGCAAAAAGAAATCAGACTAATCAGCACAATTCTTTTGCGTGGATTCTATTGGCTATGTGGGGCACTCAGAAAGTTCAACAGCATTGCTAATTACTTGATAAAAAAATACACAGACGCACACCCACATGTACAAACACATACACACACGCACACTCACACGCAAGCACGCACGCACGCACGCACACACACACACACACACACACACACACACACACACACACACACACACACATCAATGTTCACTCCTACCACAGCACTGTTTTCACAGACAAACCTCCTCAGTATATGATTTGGCAACCCAAACCGAGAGCCCAGACTGCACTTATTCATTGATGGGAAGTGTCACCTTTTGAAGGTGGGGGTGTGAATGTGAGAGGTGGCAAATTTTGCTATTTGCATAGCCTACACTGTGTGTTCTGTCTTCCTGTGCAGGCCACAGCGACTGCGTGACTGTTGTCAGATGTAGTCCAGAAGGACACCCGGCAGTTAAGGAATATTCTGTGTGATTATGGGATTTTTTGTTGTCCGGGGGCGGAGGCGATTTCATTATAATGCAGAGGAGACTTGATGTGGTAAACAAACCCTTAATTAAAAAAACAAAGTAGTCCTTAATTGAAACTGTGGAAAGTTTTTAGAATGATTCAGTTTTTTTCTAGATTATGGGGCATTTGTATACAAAACCCATACATGCAAAACATTATTTCATATTTTGGATGCATTAAAGCGATCATTTTACGTATACTGTATTGGTAAAACACAAGTCTTATATTTGTGTTAATTTTCTAAGTATCTTTTTATCGCATGAGACATTACAGCACTGCCGCGAAGGTCGAGTTTATGGTCCCAACTTTTGATTTCTCTAGGCTGAGTGGAAAGTACACTCTTTGTTTGGAATAGCCTGCAGGGAAACTTAAAAACTTCAGAAATTAATTTATTTCACCGAGTTCAAAGCTCTAGTTAGGGCCGCGGAAGATAATTCCTTTGGGAATGATTGTTTTGCATAAGTTGTTGTCTTCGAGGCTCTGATGCTTCTCCTGCGTTTCCCCCTCGCCTCTCTTCTTTAGGTCTATAGGTTTGTTGTTTCTATTATGATAATAGATTGGTGTGCAATGTTTGCTTTTTCGCCCAGCTTTATTCGACAAAATAAATTTCACTTCCCATTAAAATTAAATACAAACAATGGACAAAATGATTAGATAGTGCTCCGGACATTTGTTCCACAATGAGAGTTTGCCTTTATTAGTATACTTTGTGGAGAAGTCATGATCATTTATGATGTTGTTCATCATCTGACATTATATTTTTTCCACAATATGAATTTCCCACCAGCATGTTTAAGCATCTCACCATTTCTACATATTGAGTTATAGTTCCTCAACAAGCTGACTCCCTTTGACATGAAAAACGGCACTCTAGCTAAATAAGTTGAAAAACAACAATGTCGACAAGACAAATGTTTGTTCATTGCAATGTAATAATGTGTAATCAGAGCACTCTGAATGTGTCAGCCGTGTTTTATCATTCATATTTCTCGGTAGAGATGAATAGATGAAAGACGAATAGCTGTAGGACACCGAGCACACACGGGGGCTGTTGTCTCCTCTCAAAATGGCCGCTATTAGGACTCGGCAAACATTGTTTATCTTTAATCATCATACTTCTTCCTGACATATAGTATGAACAGTGCGTCCCGTTTGTTTACTCCAGAGCTCGACGAGGACTGGGCGTGTGGGAGTGTACGCTTCCGATTTTACACGGTAAAAACTGTTTAGACGCACAGCGAGTTAGACAGCACTTTACAGGAATCAGACTTTGTATAAGGCTCCAACGCGCCAGCGAATACATATGGTCGGAATCGCTTGTAAAAATAATTCACGGTGGAAGGACAACAAAACAGCTTTGCCGCCTCTTAATAAATGATGTACAACTCGGCGTATTTCTTTATTTTACAAACACAGCTCACACAGTAAAAATGTCAGTGTTATGTATCCAGCCCTTAATCACATAATGGCTCACAGGCTGGCGGTGTGTGACTCCCCCCGAGCCTCTAAAGGGCAACACCTCCAGAACACACATGGAGGAGAGGGGCAGAGAGCAGTGAAGGAGCCCAGAAGAGGGATCTCTCCTTCCAGGGACAACGAAAAAGAGAACGTGGTCCCGGACGGGCAGGCGTATAATTCTAATACAAATATTTTATACGTCCTAAGCAAAAAAATCTGCAACACATATTCAATTTTTTCATATCACGGTTCATTGTACAGTGTTCCAATTTCCCCCAGACAAATTGGACCTGATATGTTACTTTATAAGGCAATTTGGTTTTTGGTTGTAAATATATATAGATATATGTTCTGTATATAGGGTTACACTATGCTTCTCCATTGGCATAAGTAATTTCTAATTGAAATAGCTATTTGAATAGCACTAATATATTAAGGTTCACTCACATTTTCTATCACCCTATAATGCTTAATGACTTTTGCTTTTATCTTATTTAGTTGCTGCTTTCTTCATTGAAGGACACATTTTTTAACATGATAGGATATAGCACACTCACTGCATGCACACGCTCACATACGCATGCACACACACTCACACACGTGCACCTGACACATGCACGCAATCACACAAACACACACACACACACACACACACACACACACACACACACACACACACACACAGACACACACACCCCTACACACCTGTCCTTGAAGCTTTATGGACGTGGTATCCTCTATTTTCTTCGCTGCTACTTGGTCATCCTGTCCAACAGAAACCTCATTCCAGAGGCGTTGACGTATAGTATGCTAATAAGTAAAAAAGCTAATCATATTGGCCCCCTTGGTATTATTAATGCTCCCATTTATCTCCTGGTGTCAGCCATTTAATGCTCGGACTCAATTTAAAGAGGTGTTGAAGCAGAAAAGCAAACATTACAGGATCCATAAACATTAACAAGACAATTAGTCAGCGTGTAGGCCAGGGTGTTGTTAAAGTGACGCCTTGGAAATTAGTTGCACTGACTCATGTTGCAACGTTAGAATCAACAAAAAATCACAATTCGCTATTCAGCCATCTCAGCAGACAGCTTGGCCGGTTTAGAGGTACGCCTTTATGCAGGAAAGGAAACAGACTCTAGATGCCCACAGCTAGGCTGTGGAGGTTTAAACCCCCTTACATGCCCGAGTGCCATGTACTAAACCATATATTTAGTATATACACTATTCTGTACTGTATTAGTCCCAGGAGAACTCTGTCAGTCAGCCATGTTTCAGTGCTGAATGTCTTGTTGTTTATGGCACGCAGTTGTGCAGGATAATTACATTACGTGAAAACACCGGGTTAATTATGTTTATATTTATCTAGTTTATATTTAATGATCCAATGTTTTGTCATTTTGTTTGTTTGATTTACAAAGAAGTGCTGAATTATATCGCCCCCCCCCTGCCCCTTGCCCCCACAACAACAACACGGAACAAAAACGGATATTGTCAGGCTCGTCTGCTAAACTGCTTCTGAAGACCTGCAGATATCAGACATAAATCCTATAGTGGCCTAAAACTGAGTACCCACTGAACTGATGAACTGTCTTTAAGAAAAACATCGTCGTTTTATTCACTTCTTTGGCAAATGGAAGCTTGGTACTCATCTCTTAACGGCGAAACCATTGATAACGGTGTCAATTATTATGTTCTAATGACCGCAAAACACAACGTTACCGTTCAATCACAGTGATGGATCGGAGCTCTACTGATATCGGTCTTCACTGAAAGTTGAGGGTTTGTAATCCATAACGTGCGGACTGTGAAAAGGATTTACTGGTGGATGCCTGCTGCAATATTCCAGACACAACACACATTACAAATATGACGGATGCTGCTTAGTTTACCCTCAGCGTGTTTTGTTTTCATTCGTTGCAATGCTTTAAGTTGTGTGTTTTTAGTCATCACCACCTTCATCATCGTCATCATTACTCAAAGATCCAATGCAGGATGCAATGTGAATAGCGATTAGTAAGTAACAGGCAACATGGGTCGACGCAGAAGTTTGATTTCTTAGGAGGCAAGTGTTTGGCACAGCCAAACTAATCTGCTAATTTCTTTCCGGAAATACGTTTCAATGTATTTGTGTTTATCGAGGTCCCTTAGGGTGGGTTTGCCAATTATGTCTGCGCACGGCAGATATTAAATGCATTAATGTTCATATCTTGGCAACAAAAGAAAAACAAACGAATGGAGAACGACAAGGATGCACGGCTTCAAATTAACCTCAAGATTGCGGCACAGGCTGAGGAGCAGGGAGGATAGGGAGAAAAGTACCGTCTCTACTCCTCACACTGCCTTGTATTCACACTGAAACGTGGCTCTCCATACCCAGCCTTCCTACAGAGCGCAGCAGAGTACATTACATTAATCGGACTAATGAGCTATCCCAAGGAATAAATAAATGTAGGAGCACAATAATGTGTTTTAATAA
The DNA here is from genome assembly GCF_031168955.1 of Gadus macrocephalus. Lineage (NCBI taxonomy): Eukaryota > Metazoa > Chordata > Actinopteri > Gadiformes > Gadidae > Gadus > Gadus macrocephalus. The sequence continues at coordinate 10,660,282 of NC_082397.1, read as the reverse complement.
GAAGTGCTAAAGGCTAGCGGGATGAAAAATGACCTCTCAGAAGCGGTGGCGTGCGGAATAAATCTGATTCTCCTAAAGTTGTTGACAAACGCAAAGCAACGAGGGGTTGATTTTAATAATTGATCACCGGTGAGCGGTGGCCAGGGTTGCGAACGCCGCCGCCGCCGAAACAAAAAAAACAATAGGTTTCGCTTTCTTTGCATTTAAATTACACTGTTTGTTTATTGATCCCCTCTGAATAACATTTTGGTGGAGGAGCTGCACACGTTGAGATTATTTATATTGCGTTTTACGACCTCCCCGTTGCCAAGGGAGGCTGTGTTTAAGGCTATAAATTGACTGCCAGATCTGCACGCGCCGCATTGATGCATCCACAGTGACAGAGATAATCAGAGGGGGCAGATTTTGCGAGGATAGTGATCGGTTTGGGTGGCCGACAAGATGGGTGTCCTCATCGGAAGGCCCTGCGGTAACCTCTTCTCCGCCTCCCGCCTCCACCCAGCCTCCACACTCTCGATTGTCACCTTTCATCGATCACGAACTCCTCACTCCTTCGCCTCAGGTCGAATATGTGAGAATACCAAGTAGTTGTTTTTTTGTGGTATAAAAAAAGCATTTCATCCAATTCCCCCAATGGAGGCTCAGCAAAAAGCTTTGTGTGTTCAGTTCGCCCTGGCGTTGAGAGAACTTTGAGAAAAAAAATAATTTTTTTATTTGTATTTTTCGCTGTTGGGTTCACAAGTGCTCACGGCATGACGCCATTTTTAAAACCGCCGGCTTTATATAAATCAAAACGTGCGGTAAACGACCTGCTGCCTTTCCTCCCCGGCATAGCAGATTTCAAACCGTCAGCGGCCTCGTCTAATATCAAGGGAGCCGTCGTGTTGTCTTTGGTCTCTCTGGCGTGTCCTACTTGTGTCATCTGCCCAAACAATCCACCGCATTCTGTTTCTATGCTCCCTCTTCACGGGCAGGAGAACAGGCATGAGTACCGACAGCATGGAGACATAAGAGTAGGCAGCCTTTCCGTTTAATACAGTGGACTGTATTCACCCTAGTGCCAAATTAATACCCAGCATGTTGAGAGGGTAATCAAATGGAAATGGAAATTTGAGCAGCTTAAAGATGAACCTCATTTTTCGTTCCCTCAAGGGCTTGTTAGTGTTTTGCCAAATGAGTGAAACTGTTTTTTTTGTCTTTTTTTCCCACTCTTACTGCATCAGGGGTATGATAGCTTATAAATAGTCTGTAGAGCTGTAGAGTCAACTGTACAATGTGATCAGTTGGGTGTCAAAGTTTGTTTTCCATAACAAGGCGGCTCCACATCCGAGACGTAAACATTATAAAGTATTATTTTTTTGCTCAGTCAAAAGAATGAAACTCTTGTTATCCATTTCTCTATCTTGTAGTTGTTTTGATCAACTTTTTCATGCTTCGATTTTTTTTGTTTTTAGTCCACTAAAGATCACCCACTTAGCGCAGAAAGCTAAATAAAAAGGTAATAGGTTTTTCTCTTCCCCAATGTGCTGCAACCGGAGTTACGGCAGCACTTTGAGACTTGTTGACTTCCCTCCATCATCTTTGAAGATACTTTCAAAAATAAATTTTAAAGACGCACCATATCCCCATGGGAAGGGTGAGTTCTAAACACACTTGAAAGTACAATAACTTAAAGGTTCAAAACCATGAAAGGCTGGAGACAAAGGGTAATCGCAAAAACAAAGAGGAAATGTGTCTCTGAAAAACACCAAAAAGTTGGTGCTAACTAAAATTGCTTTTGATGTATCTTGGCAGTTATATATTCGCCGGATAGCCTTTGAACTTAGGAGAGGCCTCTGCCTTTGTTATATCGCGTTGTATCAGGACACCACCCCCCTTTCCTTACCGGGTGGCGGGGAAGGAGGAAGCTTTGCCGCCATGGCTTAGCCTTGACTCGGGAGGTTTGCTAAAAGCGTGTTTGAGAGAAGAACATTAAGGTAGCTCCACTTTGAGGTTTCACAGAGCCAACTCTGCCCCCTTTGCGGGGTTAAAACACCGGTTGCTGGGACCCAAGTATTAGCGGGTGGATTACAGGTGACTCGGAAGGCTTTTGAATATCTTCCCTGTGACACCCTTTGAATCTGCTCGCTCGCTTTGAAGTGCTGTCAGTTTTAAAATATCTCTCGCCCCCTTTCATGTTTAAACCACTGCTGTTTGCGTGCTATGATTTCTCCTGCCTCACAACAGACCCCCCCCCACCCACTCCCCTCCCAATCCCGCCCCCCCCCCCCCCCTCCCCAGCCATCAAAGGGGCTGGTGGCTGCTGAAAAAACTAAGTTGTGAGCGTAATGAACTATGACTTGTTAGAACAAGGGATGTTTCCGCCTGTAGTGTGGTGACGGCCGCTGTCGGAGGTGCGACGCTGGAACGAGCTCATCAAGGTGCCCACGCCGCGGCGCGCAAACGTAGCGCGCTGGGGGGTCTCGCCGCCGCCGCTTGATTGACTGATTGTGCGCGCGCCGTGTGCGGCGGTAATTAGTTTTCCAGTGTGTGTGTGTGTGTGTGTGTGTGTGTGATTACGTGCATGTGTACGTGTGTGTGTGTATACGTGTTTGTGTGTCAGCGACAGCAGCTGGGTTCTGAGTGCCGGGTGACTCAGCACTTCTGTCCGGTAGCTGCGTGTTGCTGAGCAGCGTTCAGCCCGTCAGTGAGCTCGTTAGACAGGCCTGTGGTACGTCAGAAAGGCCTATGGTACGCTAGACAGGCCTGTAGTACGTCAGACAGGCCTATGGTACGTCAGACAGTTGGGCCGAATGCGGA
>NC_082397.1:10652483-10654983 GCF_031168955.1 Gadus macrocephalus | reverse complement strand
AGGCTAAGTGGGCCCATTAAGGCCGGAGGAGCGCACTGTCCTGTTAGGAGGGGCGATGGTTAGGATGATTGATCATTACGGTTGTTATCGTTGGGATTAACGTAGAGTCCAGAGATCGGGATCGGACAAGGAATGTTCTAGATAACCTGTTGTACCTCTTCTTTGGCTACTGGGTCAGCAGTGGAGGTGCTAGTATTACTATTAGTGGTAGTAGTAGTAGTAGTAGAAGTAGAAGTAGTAGTAGCAGTAGTGTAGTAGTAGCAGTAGTAGAATTAGCAGTACTAGTTTGAGCTGTTTGAGCTCTACTACTACTCTTAGCAGTAGCAGTAGTAGCAGTAGTAGCAATAGTTTAGTAGTAGTAGATGCAGTAGTAATAGTAGTGGCAGGCGTAGCAGTAGTAGCAGTAGTAGCAATAGTATAGTAGTAGTAGATGCAGTAGTAATAGTAGTAGCAGGAGTAGCAGTAGAAGAAGCAGCAGTATCAGCAGTAGTAGCAGTATAAGCTCTATTACTATTAGTAGTAGTATTAGTAGCAGCAGTAGTCGCAGTAGTATAGTAGTCGTAGTCACGGGAACTGTTGCTGTGGCAGCGATGGTAGCAGCAGCAGTGATGGTGCTGGACACGGCAAACCTTTCCTCAGGACTATATGCTGAAGCAGTGCGAGTGAATAGCTGTTGGCCGCAAGCCTGCTGGCCCCAAGCAGCTCTGTATTACTGGGGAGAGGAGCTTTGGAGGCTGGGCTGATGGAGTTGGCTCTCCTGGCTGTTTAATGCCACCTGGTGCTAAGAGAAACATGGACAGACCGCGGTCGGTCATTAGTCCTGTTGAGGGGGGACTTGAAGAGCGACAGTTTACCACCCCGGCCTTGTGTTGATGTTTTATTGATATGAATAATATGAGCAAATGGTTCCCGGCTGGTCTTTAAATGTGATTTGAGGGCTATGGGATGATATCAACAGATGAAGTGGGGGGGAATCGCGGTATATTCCAGTCAGTGTTTTTTCGCCGGAAATGAAAGAAAACACACAAACACGTATTTTCAGTTGGCTTTGATTTTACCTCTCAGACGTGATTCATTCAGAGCCTTTTGTCTCGCTTTGTTAGGCACAAGTGTTTTTGCGTGAGAAGTGCCACATAAATAAAGTTGGATTGACGATGACGTTATTAAACCCTTGTAGACCCATCAGTTAACCCAGGTGCCGTTCTGTTTCACCACATAAGGCAAGTTCCACCGGAATTATTTTTGGTCTCCGGAAACAAGGGGAAAATCACTCCTCACTTCATGAGCAACCTGATGGGAAATCCAAAATTGCCCAGCCAATGATGTTATCATCATAATTCTCTCTCTCTCTCTCTCTCTCTCTCTCTCTCTCTCTCTCTCTCTCTCTCTCTCTCTCTCTCTCTCTCTCTCTCTCTCTCTCTCTCTCTCTCTCTCTCCCCCTCCCTCCCACCGGTTTGGGATGGATAAAAAAAACAGTTGGACTGATATTTAGTAATGTTTCCCTCCCTCCCTCACCCCATCCTCACCTCTGTGTATGTGTGTGTTTTTTGTCTTAGTGTGTTTGTACGTGTGTGTCTGAGTGTGTATGTGTGGGTGTGTATGCGGATTTGTTTGTGAGACAGAGAGTGTGGGTGTATACGTGTGTTTTTTTGTGTGTACGTTTATGTGTGTGTGTGTGTGTGTGTGTTGCTTGGGCTGTCAGCACAGCACATCAGCACTAGTAATGGTGTGTCCCAGCGGAGGTCAGACTGACAGGTAGCTAATGATCAAAGAGGCCGTTTTCCGGCGTTTCCTGTTGAGAGAGAGAGAGACACGGAGACGGAGAGAGTGAGAGAAGGAGTTAGAGAGAGGGAGAGGTAGATCGAGACAGAGAGACCTGGAGACAGAGAGATGGCGAGAGAGAGAGAAAGAGAGAGATAATGAGGGAGAGAGAGGGTGAGAGGGAGAAAGAGGGAGAGAGAGGGAGAGAGAGAGAGGGTGTGAGGAATAAAGAGGGAGAGAGAGAGAGAGAAAGAGAGAGAGTGAGATAAAGAGGGCGAGAGAAAGGGAGAGAGATAAAAACGGAGAGAAAGTGAGAGACACGGAAACAGAGAGAGCGAGAGAGAGATAAAGAGGGAGAGAGCACAAGTGGAGAGAGAGGGAGACAGAGAGAGCATCTGTTCTTCTGGACCCCGTTGCTTCCTAATAGGCTCTGGATGCAGACAGCAGTCACTCATCACTCTCTCTCCCTCGCATGCCCGCTCGCACCAGTGCAAGGAAATAAATGAAAATAAACCGAAATCATTCAAAGATGCCTGTGCGCGACATTAGCTCCTAGTGCTGTATCTCTCATCGCTAGCTGTCACCATATCCAAACCCTCTCAGAACGACGTCCAACTCGGCTGTTATTGACTCGCGGTAAACACACATCGTTTTCTGGGTCCTGTGTTTTTTTCATCACTATACCAATGTGTGTGTGTGTGTGTGTGAGAGAGAGAAGGTGTGTGTGTGACGTGTGTGT
>NC_082397.1:10635887-10649883 GCF_031168955.1 Gadus macrocephalus | reverse complement strand
CATGTGTGTGTCTGTGTGTGTGAACGCATACCTTCACACATACACACACTATATATTTGCAGGCACACAAACCAATATGATCCAATAACTTGTTCTTAATTGTCCTTTAGTAAACCCTGAATGCTAAATAAATAAAGCACTTCAAACATACGTTCATAAATATAACATCCATACATATATACATCATACATACATATATACATACAAACACATATATATATACGTATATATATATATATATATATATATAGAGATATATATATACATACATGCAGTACATGTAGATATAAACACATACAAACGAACACACATACATTCACACCCACACACGCCCATACCATCTCATGGACACTCAAGACAGAATAACCCGACCCCATCCGTGCACACACACCAACCCGCCCTCGCTCTCATGCCATCCATTACAGCGCCGCGGCGAATATAGAAATAATGGCGCCGGTTGATCCCGTTATCTTTAGCAACTGAAACAAAATGTCAGCCAATTAGTCTCTCACGGAGCTCGGCGGCATAACGAAGCCGAGCAGATGCTCAGAGTGATGGCTCAGGCCGTGTTGTTTTTGGCAGCTGTGTTGACTCTGTGAAAACTGGTGAATGTTGACTTGGCCGCCTCGCCACCAGCCCCTATTGAGAGTCAGCTGTGGCACACTTTGATGCTTCTGAGGGGGAAACGGCTCCAGTTAGGCTTTATTATACATGCAGACATCCTGGGGGGATCAATGGAATTAAGGACACTTTAAAGTAATTACTTTCGTCATACAATTGAAACCCCTTGCGCCCGCCGTGGTTTTTTCTGTACCGCGGAGCGCGCCGCTTAGCAGCTCTTGAAATAAACACCCCACTGGTTTTTGATTTTTTTTTTTTACTTTCCTCTTTTTTTTCATATTTTAAGTGTCCTGAGTTTTTCGCAAAGTTCCCTCCGATTTACTTCAGTGACCAATTTAGGACAGAGGGAACAAAGATAGCATGACTTATCCTGTTAAAGCTCTCCACCGCTGGAGTGGAGGAGTCTCCCTGTGTGTGCGTCTGTGTGTGTGCGTGTGTGTGTGCGTGGTGTGCGTGTGTATGTGTGTAGGTGCGTGTGTGCGTTTGAAAGCGTGTGTGTGTGCATGTGGATAGCATTCATAGTATGTGTCTTAGTGTATTTTTAAAACTGTGTGCATCCATCAAAGTGTGTTCCTATTATACGTGTATGTGTGTGTATGTGTATTCAGTGAATGGCAAAGGAAATGTCTTAATTAATGTGTGTCAATGTCAATGCATACGTTTGTGTGTGTATATGCAAATGTACGTGTATATGTATGTATGTGTTTGTGTGTATATGCAAATGTACGTGTATACGTATGTATGTGTTTGTGTGTAGATGCAAATGTGTGTGTGTGGGTGTGTATGTTTGTGTGTGTACAGTGTGTACACACGTGTGGGTGTTATTCCGCCCCCTCCACCCCTCATCGCCACATCACAGCTGTGCAACACCCTCCCTTCAACTGACTCTGTCTCCGTGCCTTTGCGCGTGTGTGCGCACATGTGCGCGCGCGTGCGTGTGCGCGTGCGTGTGCGCGTGCGTGTGTGCGTGTGCGTGTGCGTGTGTGTGTGTGTGTGTGCGCCAACAGTCCCACCAGGCGTGCCCATCATAGAGAGCCGCGAGGAGGTGGTCAGCGAGGGCAACGAGACGGAGCTCACCTGCACGGCCGTGGGGGGCCGGCCTGCCGCCGCCATCCGCTGGATGAAGGAGGAGCAGGAGCTGACAGGTCAGAGGCGGAGCGGCCCCTTAGCTGCACCCCCGCCCTGGGCCCGTACACTGGGCCCCGCTCTCCAGGGGCCCCACTCGCTCTCTCGCTCTCTCGCTCTCTTGCTCTCTCGCCCACGGCCTCTCTCTCTCTCTCTCTCTCTCTCTCTCTCTCTCTCTCTCTCTCTCTCTCTCTCTTTGTTTTTCACTCTCTCGCCCTCTCTTGATCTTTGACTCTCTCCTTTTTTGACTCTCCCTCTCTCTCCCTCTCTTTCTAGCCTTCGCTCACTAGCGCAACCCCTCTCTCTCTTTCGCTCTCTCTCTCTCCCTCTCTCCCTCTCTCTCTCTCTCTCTCTCTCTCTCTCTCTCTCTCTCTCTCTCTCTCTCTCTCTCTCTCTCTCTCTCTCTCTCTCTCTCTCTCTCTCTCTCTCTCTCTCTCCCCCTCACTCTCTCTCCCCCTCTCTCTCTCTCTCTCTGTCTATCTTTCTCTCTCTATACATATATATATAATATGGCTCCCACTGTAATATGGGCTGTATGTTTTATGTGGATTGACACGTTTGGGGGGGCGCAGTATGAAAGAGAACCACGTAGCAGGGCTGGAGGAGTCTTTTCTTCTCGTCTTGTCAGTCTGTAAGGTCCTATAAGGCCCATACGGGCTCGAGCTAGCCAGCCCCGGCCTCTAATGAGCGCGCTATGCCTTTGCCTGGGTGGAGACACTAGCTAGCTAGGCTGGGTGCGGAGGGTTTCTGCCAACCACCATGCATTAAAGAGACGTGTTCGAGTATCTTCCCTCGTATCTGACCTGGTTTAAATTCAGGGCACATTAAACAGGGATGCGCATACCTTTGTGCTTTAAGGTGTTTTTGTTTTATAGAGTAGTGAAAAATGCAATTCTATTTCATTGCCCCCGCCGTGGTGTTTGGAAAAAACTTTTATTGGAGCGGGGTCTTGCATTATTGTGTGGTAAAAAAATAAATAAAGAATGAGTGTACGGCGTCCCTCAGTTATGATTATGGCTCATCAATTATTTACAGCACACTTATTGTACAGCGAGATGGATAATAATTGTGTGAACATACTGTATTTGCCGAGACGACTAACTCAGGGCTTGTGCTTATTTTAAATTATATGTGTACAAGAACAGTGGGGGGAGGGAGATTCACACAAGACGGTGGAATCTGAACCTGGCTGCCATCTGTGCCTCACTGGCCTGGTCTGGTCGCCCCATCAGGAGAGGCCAAAGTCACTTTCCGCGAAGGGGATGTCATGTTGAGGTGTAGACAAGGCGCTAGTTAGATCGGCTGGAATCGAGAGAGAGAGAGAGAGAGAGAGAGAGAGAGAGAGAGAGAGAGAGAGAGAGAGAGAGAGGGGCAAGGACAGAGAGACAGAGAGAGAGGGAATGACACAGAGAGATAGAGAGAGAGACAGAGAAAGAGAGAGGGATAGAGAGAGAGAGAATGACACAGAGAGAGAGAGAGAGAGAGAGAGAGAGAGAGAGAGAGAGAGAGAGAGAGAGAGAGAGAGAGAGAGAGAGATCTCGTACTGCAACCCCCTGGCAGCAGGAATGCACAGATCACCGCTCATTATGGCCTGTGCAGAACAATATATTAGCCGCGGCGGCTTGCTGAGATTAAAGGGCAGCGTCCTATATGTAGAAAATCACAGTCATTTGGTGGGTGGCTGGTGCTGGGGCGCATCAAGGCGTTTGCCGAGACCTCTGGGTAATTCAAAGAAATAAAATTTCACTTTGAAATGCAGCCCGGCTGCGAGCGCCGAGCGCGTATACATCAGAGCCGCCGGGCGGTGCGGGTTGATGTATCTAGGAATTATTTCCTCCAGGAAAACACAATAAAAACACTTTTATCTAACTTTATCTGAGCCAATAAACACAGGTCTTTCCCCGGCGCACAGCGAGTTAACCCCTCTTTATCACCTGCTAGTTGTAACACACGCAGGGCGGGCGGCAAGCGGCGCTTTGAATATGTAAAAACAAATGGAATTCGTGGAAGCGACTCAATCAGCAGCTCAATAAACCGGCGGTACGATAAACCCTGTGACCGCCGAGGCTCCGGTGGCAGCCTTTTAAAAGAGACGACGTGTGATTAGTTAATGTATTGACTCTCACGCATCCTACCTCTCCCCCACTCCCACACCACACCATCAGCTGCGTCAGAAACAGAGTGTTATTTTCCGTCATCGACGCTTTGAAAAAAAAAAAAGGCAGAATTCAAAGCGGGGTTTCGATTTTTACTTTTAATAGAACTGCTTTCAACCGGTGCCAAAAAAACGTCAGTGTGCTCTGAATGTGAGCAACGATATGGATATCCATAAATACTGTATCAAAACACACGTTAAAAAAACTAAAACCAAAACCCTGGGGAAACACTGTGTCCAAATCCAGCGTCAGCATGGCCCTGCGGTAGGAGGGAGGCGGGGTCTGGGGGGGTTGAGCGAGGGGTTGAGTGAGAGGAGTGTTTGTTACACGCGGGGTTAATAACCACCAAGAGGCCACGGAGCTGCATGGGCAGCCAGGCTTATCGTCCACGGACCACACCCCCCTCCCTCCCCCCTTTCCCCCTGCACCGCCAACACTGTCACCCCGACTCCCCCTCGGGGTTGAGAGGGAGGAGGGGAGGGGGGAGGCTGTGGCAGGGGAAGTGTTGTGTTGGGGGTCAGAGTGGGGCTGTAATTATTTCCTCACTTCATTAAGTGCGGGTAAACCCTCAGACTCAGCACCACGGCTAACAAGTTGCCACCGGTGGCACCGTGAAGCTCTCTAAATGAACCCCCCGTCCCCGTCCCTGTCCCATCCTCCCCCCGTCACTCTCCCACATGCCACAGCAGGGCCCCTAGTGGCCAGCAGAAGAAGAACAAGAAGATTACCCCCCCCCCCAACAATACTCAACCCCCTTTCTGAAAGCTACTGAGGCATTCATTACCAGGCTTACACCTCCGGCGTGCCACTCATCAGGATTATAGGGCCGCCAGGGTCAGGTCGTCTCCTAGCAACCAAAAGTAACCTCCATCCCGACAACGAGTGCGAAAGGGATGATGAAGTTGGGGGACAACAACAGAACAACAGCCCCTGCTCTGGACCGAGAGACGTGCGTGTGCGACCACGATGCGAGCCTCGTCGTTTCGGGCGGGGTGGATTACTTCGGATTCCTCCGATACTGCCTAAATGCAGTATTGGGTATCAGCGAGTAGGCAGGTCTATGCACAGGTTTATCCTTTACCGCACAGGCAGCGAACATCACAAACACGTGCAGCGTTATGCTGCGTTTGTTAACGGTCGGAGGGTGAAAGTCGGAACGGGCAACTCGTCATTACCGACCTACGTGCGTTCGAGCTAAGAAGTCTGAAAAACATGGATGCCCATGCAAATGTATTATTATAATTATAGTTCAGCAATGTAAATCTGGTTCTTCAAAAAAGAAATAGTCTACAGTAAATTAACCGGCTATAGGTCATCGTAAGAGAACCCTTCAAAAATATCAATTTATATTTGTAGCTACAATGCTAGATGCTGTATCGGTACACACTCCGTATCGGCCGATACTCAAGATCAGGAATCGGAATCGGTATCGGGAAGGAAAAATGGGATCATCTCTAATTATGCCACCCTGAAAATGAACCAGTGAGTCCACCACTCATTCTGTCTCGTCTCCCTCCCTCCGCCCTGACTGTGAACCCCAGGTGAGATGATGGTGGAGGAGACCTACGACCGGATGTTCACCGTCATGAGCCGCGTGCGCTTCTCCGTCACCAAGGAGGACGACGGCGTGCCGGTAGACTGCATCGTGGACCACCCGGCGGCCAAGGATCTGCAGGCCCAGCGGCACCTGGAGGTGTTCTGTGAGTGGACACCCCCAAGCACAGCGCTACACCAGGGGTGGAGGAGGAGGAGGAGGAGGAGGAGGAGGAGGAGGAGGAGGAGGAGGAGGAAGAAGGAGTAGAATTCTCCTCCTTCCTCTTCCTGCTCCATCAGGGGTGGAGGAGCAGGGGTGGGGGAGAAGGAGGAGGATGGAGAATTCTCCTTCAGTGCCGGGTTGTTTGGTGGTGGCGATTTGGTCGGTGTGTGTGTGTGTGTGTGTGTGGGTGTGGGCGGTGGTGGAGGTGGGGTTCAGGTTAAGGCGGGGGGTGGAGGTGGAGGAGGAAGGAGAATTCTCCTTCAGCGCTGGGCTGTTTGGTGTGTTGGTGGCGATGTGGATGGTGAGTGGCGGGGTGGTGGCTGGTGGACGTAGATGTGGGGTTAGGGGTGTAGGAGATCGAGGAGGAAGGAGAATTCTCCTTCAGTGCTGGGTTGTTTCGCGGCGGTGGCGATGTGGATGTGTGTATGGATGTGTGTGTGTGGGTGGTGGAGGTGGAGATGGAGATCTGGGGGGGAGGGTAGAGGTGGAGTGGGGGGGTGGAGGTCTAAGAGGTAAGCTGTGGTGCTATCAGCCCTGGATCAGTAGGTCATGGCCTTTCTAGAGCAGTGATAGCCCCCTGCGTGTCCTTTGGGTTTCGGTCACCACAGGAGAGGAGAGAAATTGACTGGCCTTCGCTCGTCAGAGAAGGGTTCGGCTCCGTCCTCCGATCAATTGAAGAAATAGTTCAGCCCTTTTTTTTTTTTTCTGTGTTTTACATCAAAGAAAGGTTAAGGCTTCCCGTCTGTAGTCTGGTCTGGCGAATATTAATATCTGGGTGTACTTTATTTTTGGGGGAGATAGACAACTGTTTTGTCTGACCTTTTGAGGTAGGAGGAAGACAGGGAAATCCTGACTGGGGCCGCTTGACATTTTGCTAATCTGTGGCTTACGTTGATAAGCGGACGGGAATCATTTGGCCCGAGGTAGAGCAAAGGCAGCGGTGAGGAAGTCTTGCCTCCCCTTCAATGCCCCACACTCACCCTAAGTTGTGCTTTACACTTCCCGCTGTTAATCTGTTTCATAACACCGTTTTATCGAACAAATTAAAATCGTAAAACAAAGCCGCACCTTTAGATAATTTGATTGTGCCGTTGAGGAGCTGTGAGGCGGCAAAGCGATCCTAACACAATCAACCAGGTAGTAGGGAGAGTGCTGAGGCAACTGAGTCTGACTCCTGGATTAAAGCTACTGGGTTAGACCACCAGTGTCTCCGTAGGCCACCTGTAAGCCCCCTGGGGCAGGACCCTGGGACCCAGGCCACCTGAAGCCAGGACACCTGTAGACACCATGATCCAGGCCACCTGACTGAGGCCCCCCCGTAGGGCCCCTGACCCCACCTGCACCTTGGTGACCTGGGTCTGGCTTGACCTTTGATGAAAGCGTCAGCATGACCCTAAACAGTAAACCTGCGTGTCCCCCGACAGATAAACCGGAGGTGAAGATCGTGGTGACGTACCCCGAGGGTCTGACCAGAGAGGGGGACAACCTGGACCTGACCTGCAACGCCGAAGGGAAACCACAGTGAGCCACCACTAACCGCCAGACACACACACACACACACACACACACACACATGCACACACGCATACTCACACACACAGATATAGACACTCAGACACGCATGCACGCTTCCTCACGCACATATATAGACACACAGACACACACACGCACGCATACAGACACACAGACACGCACAAACGCATACTCACACACACAGATATAGACACACAGACACGCACGCACGCTTCCTCACGCACACACATATAGACACACACGCACACACACACATATAGACACACAGACATGCATACACGCATACACACACACACAAATACATATAGACACACACGCACGCACGCACGCACGCACGCACGCACGCACGCTCAAACACACCCACAACCCCTCCCTGAACTACACCCTAACCGGCCCACACACACACACACACCCGTACCCGCAATCCACAATCCCACCCTCACACCCGCACACACCCACACACACACTCACACACATTAACACACATCCTCGCCCACTCATCCACACACACACACACACACACACACACACACCCACGCTGCTCCACACCCACCACAGCTCTCCTCCCCGCGACCTAGAAGCCTCTTCCCAGTTAGCCGTGACCGCGTGGCGACTCCCAGCCCGCCCTCGCACGCCGTCCGGCCAGCATGCGCACACACTCTTAACCTTTCTCCTCCATTGTAGCATTTAAATGTTACCAGTGGCGCACGCTCGCACGTGTGTGTGTGTGTGTGTGTGTGTGTGTGTGCGTGTGTGTGTGTGCTGTTTCTAAAACACACCATTAAACACGGCATGGCCCATGGGCCCTCCTCAAACGATCCTAGTCGTGACCTTTGTCTCTCTCTCTCTCTCTCTCTCTCTCTCTCTCTCTCTCTCTCTCTGTGTTTCTCTGGGAGAGCTAGGCAGACACACACACACACACACACACACTCACCCAGACAATAACACACTCGCACCCACGCACACACACCCATACACGCACACACAGACCCAAACACACCCACACACTCACCAAGACCCCCCTCCCCACCCACAAAAACACACACTCACACACACACACACACACACACACAACCACACCATCACTCACCCACACTTCGGCATCTAATGTGGTGTTTTTGTGTGTGTGTGTGTGTGTTTTTGTGTGTGTGTTTTTGTGTGTGTGTGTGTGTGTGTGTGCGTGTGTGTGCCCCCCCCAGTCCCCATCGGATCAACTGGCTGCGTGTGGACGAGGACGTGCCCCCCCATGCCGTAGTCACGGGCCCCGACCTGTACATCGAGAACCTCAACAAGTCGTACAACGGCACCTACCGCTGTGTGGCCTCCAACGCCGTGGGAGAGGCCTACGACGACTACGTCCTCCACGTCTACGGTGGGTGTCTGGGGGCTGGAGGGGGCGGAGGTGGAGGGGGGACGGAGGGGGCGCGGGCAAAGTCGTTTCGGTCGTGTAATGAGTGTGTGTCGATAAAGAACCGATTGAACCGAGAGAGTGCGGAGCCGAGGTGGCCACGGCTGTTGGGGTGGGATTTGGTTCGGATGAGAAGAAGGGATTATGAACTTTCAACGAGATACATGTATTTATGGGATTTAACCAGCAACAGTTTCCGGTTTTAGCTAGTTTGGGTCTTTTCCAGAATGTTCCTTTCTGTAATCTGTGATAGGGTAGCTTCACCAGCTGGTGCTGATGAACAGCCCTCAGAACGGAGCGGGACTCGGAGTGTTTAGCGCGAGCTAAAGCGAGCATTACCCTGCATTACATCACTCACTCATGTTGCCGTGTGTCCGGCGATGATCAAATGTGTTTGAAGGCATCCTTGCATTAAAATGTATCTCCACTATAAATGTTAATGTAATATCTCTTATGAACCATAACACAGACTCGGAGGACAAATCATTTGATGTATAATGTTGTCCTCTGAGCTTTTCTGCAACCCACCAAATGTATTTATTTCTGAAAAGAATGGAAATTTATTCCGGGAATCAATTCCTCAATCAACATGTACAATTGCAAACATTTATTTCACGGCGCTATATTCGTTTTTATCAAACTTGATGCAATGAATTGTTGATTTTAGTTCTGAAAGTTCTGCCTAAATCTTGAAATATTTATGCGCTAGAACTGTTGCCATTGGGCTTTCTTGGCACTCTCGTCGGTTGTGACATAAATGGGATTGTCAAACTTAATCATAAATGAAGCTTCTGGGCTTCAAAAACGATTTAATAATGTGCCTGGATTAACGAATTGGCTTTATTTTCCAGCTACTTTATATTTCCGGCTACTTTCTCTTCTCTACTTAAATCGTTCAGTGTGCAGAATACTCGCTCCAATAACAACCCCGGAAATACCCGTATGCATATGGCCTTGTCTCAACATAAATATCAGAATTCAGGGGAAGCTGTTCTCATAACGGAACTGAAAATATTGGGAAGAAATGCAAAAGGTATTGGTGTTGTGTGGGCTTTGAATCAATGCACACTATTTCCAAATCCATCCTCTAAAGAATAGACAATCCACATACATCCTTTCTTTTATTAAAAATGAGGGATAATAGGGATAGTCTGTCTTCTATCGTCTAGTCTGGTGTGGTGATAAGGAAGCTGTAGGATCTGGGTTTGAACCCCAAACACTGCAGTAGGCGTCCTTGTAGCTTTCCTCCCCTAAACAGACTCACTAATAACATGCATCTGAAACAAGGCTTCCTTGGATTAACGCAGTATATGTCATTAGAAAGTAAAAAATGTCCTTTCTTTAGTATAGTTTCAGACTGATAGAAAATGTATTTATAGTGTTGAATATACATGCATTGCCTACATAGTCGAAGCGTGTGAATAATAACATGTGGTTTTGGAGGTCTTTGAGAGGAGTGTGAGAATCTGGCTGGCTACTGGGTGACTTTGCCAGTGTGAGTGTGTGTGTATGTGTGTGTGTGTGTGCGTGCGTGCGTGCGTGCGTGCTTGCATGTCTGTCTGTGTGTGTGTGTGTGTGTGTGCGTGCGTGCTTGCATGTCTGTGTGTGTGTGTGCGCACGCGGCATTTATGTGTGTGCGTGCGTGCGTGAATACATGCGTGTGTGTGTGTGCGTGACGTAGGCCTCCCAGTGACGCGCGTGCGCTGGCCACGCCATGGTTATTCATTATTGTGCTCTGCCAGGCAGATGATGGCATCTGCTAGTTCCCGATGGGGTCCTAATGATCATTTCCCAAACAAAAGCACAGCATATGCTGGCAAATAGCTCATTCAAGATACACTTGTTCTGACTACACTTCCAACTATGCTAAACACATGTCTGCCACCGAGAGCGAGGAACCAACAGCAGCACATCCTCGAATGTCAAGCTAGTTTCTCGACAGATGCAAAAATGTGGGACATTTCTGGAATGCTGGAAAGATATCTGTCTTCTGCTCTTTGTTAGTTATTTCGTTTTATTCCTTCTTCGCTGAAGTCACTTTATGTGTTGAATAAAGTTTGCCTTACAAATGAAAACTGTCCATCCAGTACCTTTGCATACCAATGGTTTTACCTAGGAAGACCATTGGCGTATTTCACCATCTCCCTCCACAAACCCGCTATTTAAACATCTTCTTCCCCCCATTCTTCCACCCTTCTGGTGCACCCCTTGTCGAAAGCTCCCTGCCGTTCCTTTTCCAATAATGAGACATGGGGGGATGGCTGAAGGTGCAACTAGCAGGGAATAATTACGTCGGCGATTCCCACTCGAGCTAATCATCCTCATACAGCATCTTAATTAGCAATCTGATGAACACTCGTAGCGCGATGGATTTGTACATCGCCGTCGCCTTTTAGCAGGTGAATCGCGCGACAGAGACAGCTACGCTACGCTATAACGGCGCTATCTCATGCAAAGTGTTCCGCCCAAAGACATTTGTTTGACAGGAACAACATCAGCAAACATAAGCTGTCCCCGAGCCTGTAAAGGTCTGTCCAAGCACCGCTCTGTTCGTGTTTGTCTCAAACACGCTGCGTGCGAAGCGAAGGCTATTCGGTTCAGGAAGGTTCCCCTTTTAAGTAAATACACATGGGGAGGGGCAGTATTTAGAGTCATCCTGAATTGGCCATCAATCCCCTATCATCGCGCTGCCAGCCACCGTGTTTAACGCTGCCTCGGGCCTCACTATTTCAACAAGAGTAATGGTCTTTTGGGCGTGAGACAACCCCAGATCGGTGTGAAGATGATGTACGCACCGTGTCAGAAATGTAATGCTGTGCCGTGCTTTACAATGCAGCCGCGCCGCTCTCGGCCGTGCCGGGTGTATGAGCCGGCCCATACCGGTGTGGGCGTCAGCATCCAGAGCTGGAGTCGTGCCCCTGGGCAGGGCTTAGCGGTGGGCGTCAGGCTGGTCATGGAGGGCAACCCCATCCTCTCTCTCTATCTCTCTCTCTCTGTCTCTCTCTCTCTGTCTGTCTATCTCTCCGTCTCTCTCTCTCCCCCTCTTTCTCTGTAATGCACCTGCTCTCTCTCTCTCTCTCTCTCTCTCTCCCCCTCTTTCTCTGTAATGCACCTGCTCTCTCTCTCTCTCTCTCTCCCCCTCTCTCCCTCCCTCTCTCTCTCCCTCCCTCGCTCTCTCGCTGTCTTCCACGCGGAGGTGACCTGGGTGCTATAACTTATCCCCATCGCCCTGCAGGCGGGAGATTGAGTGCTGCGTTCAGTGCAGGAGCTTTTTCCTCTTCTCTCATCTGCAGCCGACTGGCCGACCCAGACAGGATCTAGTGGTCGTCCAGTAAGGACATCCCAACCAAGTTACCGGGTTTCACAGGGGTGAACCTGTCTGCAACGGGCAGTACTACCGGCTGAATGGGGCGAAACCGGTCCGACCCGGTCCGAACCGGTCAGAACCGCGTCGAACCAGTCTGAAGTAGCTGAACCAAGTTGAACCGGGCTGAACCGGGAATAACCGGTCTGCACCAGACTGAACCGGGCTAAACCGGTCAGTACCTGTCTGAAACGGTCTGAACTTGTGTGGACCGGGCTGGCTTGTTAAGAGCGTTGAGCGACCAGATAAACTGTCTGGGGACGGCGGGCAGGGAGTGCGTCACCCCGATTTTGTTCATCTCCTCAGCATCACACGGATCTGATCCAACTGTATTATTAACCTAGTGAATTGTTTGGTCAATTCATTCGGATCAAGTTCCTTCCAGTTTTGTTTAAAAGTGTCCTCTCGGAAGGATCCTTTCTGGGGCTTCCTGCACACCAGGCTTTGTCTAGGAGTTGCAGGACCTCCTAGACAAACAAAAGGGCTTTAAACAGAGCAACGGCACAGAAAACCGGGAAGAAAAGAGGAGCGGGAATGGCCCAACGCGGGCCTATCAGGAGACGGGTTTAAGTAGGCATGGATAAACAATTCCCCCGACATTGTTTCACTTTATGGTGCATATTTTTTTCCCCCTGCTTTGCCATATCAATAATTCCTCACAGATATAAAAGCTGCATGGAAATACGACGCCTGGAAAATACACTCGTATTTCAGCGCTCGTGACGCGGGGCCCAAAGTCACCCAGCCTGGAAATTGCCCACGGAGAATTGTCGTTCACCTGGCTATTATATGTGCCACATCACACCCCGCCATTGTGACGACCCCTTTTTCCCTGAATAGCCAATTTCCCTCTCCGAGACACTGACATTTCTGCTATCAGACTGCTCTCCCCCCCCCCCCCCCCCCCCCCCCCCCGCAACCCCTTTCAAACGCTGTCGGAGGAGTATCTGCCCCTGAGACCTGGATACACAACCCCACCCACCTCCATCAGTGTGCATTGTACATCACAATGCACACTGCACACTTCCTCAACCACCACCTTCACCACCTCCATTAACTCCGTCCCTCACCCAACACGACCTCCGCTCCCCCCCCCCCCCACGGCCATCTCTACCCTTCGGCCCCCCCACCGGCCCACCCCGACCTCCATCCCCATCTCTACCTCTGCCCCCATCCACCACCACCGACCAAGCCACCGACCAAGCCCCGCTCCGAGCACCATACCTCTCCCACCCCCTCATCCACCCACGACCCCCCTCCAGTGCTACAACCTCCCACCTCCGCCCCCCTCCTCCACCTGCCAACTCCTCAGCCCCCACCTCCCACCTCCGCCCCCCTCCTCCACCTCCCACCTCCGCCCCCCTCCTCCACCTGCCAACTCCTCAGCCCCCACCTCCCACCTACTCCCCTTCCATCCATCTCCTCCACTTCCACCCATCACCTCCCACCTCCTCCACCTCCCACCTCCTCCACCCATCACCTCCCACCTCCTCCCCCTCCCCGCTCCTCCCAACTCCACCCCCACTATCTCCCACCTCCTACACCCCACCTCCTCCACCTCCACCTCCCACCACCTCCATCTCCAGCCCCCACCACCCACCTCCTCCACCTCCTCCACCTCCACCTCCCACCACCTCCATCTCCAGCCCCCATCACCCACCACCTCCACCTCCTCCACCTCCACCTCCCACCACCTCCATCTCCAGCCCCCACCACCCACCTCCTCCACCACCTCCTCCACCTCCTCCACCTCCACCTCCCACCACCTCCATCTCCAGCCCCCACCACCCACCTCCTCCACCTCCTCCACCTCCACCTCCCACCACCTCCATCTCCAGCCCCCACCACCCACCTCCTCCACCACCTCCACCTCCTCCACCTCCACCTCCCACCACCTCCATCTCCAGCCCCCACCACCCACCTCCTCCACCTCCACCTCCTCCACCTCCAGCGCTCTATTGCGGGCGGCAGCATTACGTGCTCCTTGATGTCGTACCATTAGCTGGGAGAGTGTGTGGCCCCCCCACTGGTGC
>NC_082397.1:10540887-10630887 GCF_031168955.1 Gadus macrocephalus | reverse complement strand
CCGCTGCTGGCGGATCACTGTGCACTACCTTAATCACCAGAACAGCACAGCAACACCGCTACGCAACCTCGCATGGCCCCCGTAATGGATGTATACGCTGGATCTTTATGTGCCTTTGTCGGCTCAGGGCTTTTGTTGTTCTTTTCCCTTAGTCTTTTGTCGGCCCCTGCGTTTGATACACGAGAAGTGCTTCCTATAGGTTTGCCCCGAGGTGAGCGAGTTCGCCGCGTAATGGCAGAGCATCGGTCCGGTGTGGGACTGAATGAATTAGCGGCGGCGGGATTAAGGGCGGCGTCGTTCAGGGGGAGAACGCCGCCGCAGTCTCTTCGGTGGAGGTCTGTGTTTCCTCGTCGAAAGTGAAACGGGGGGCAAGGAGGAAGAAGAGGAGGAGAAGAGGGGATTTCTGCGGGTGCCGCTCATGCACCGCCTGCCCGACGCACGCCGCCGGATGGGGGATGTAGAATACAGCTTTTAATTTTCCAAAACGCGATGCTTTCACGCTCTGCTACGTTTTCTCCTCTCTGATAAGCACCACCATCACCCTGCCCCCCATAACTCCCCCCCACCCCTGCCAGCCTCCTCCATCCCTCTTGGTGTAGCCTAGCAACAGGCGAGCGAGGCTGCAGTTCAAGGCCCTAAACATGTTTTTTTTTCCCGGGCTGGGGGTAGGAGCAAACGCTGTGCTCAAGCACGGAGCCTCATGCTAGTTCTGGCCTCGCCCGCGTGGTTTCATCCCCTGTGTCAGAGTAAAGGCGTGTTTGTCGGGAAAAGGTTTATGTTCCAGAGGACTCTTGGACCCTCGAGATCTCTTCCACCGAGGAGTCATCTCTTTCTCGGGTCTTAATGAGAGTAAGACATAAGACAGAGGAACGGCAACCACTGAGAATATACATGGACGTGTAGCTAAAAGCAAAAGTTAAATCAGAAAGACGGCGCTCCTGTTCTAATTCCCATCGATCAATGTCTGGCTCTAGATTCCCACGCAGTCATCCCAGACCCATCCGCTTCCTCTCTCGACCCACGCCATCGGGGGGGGGGGGGGAATAATCCCCCGGCAAACTTCCTGGATCCATCGTGCACCAAGCATTAAGACGTGTGTTTGTGTGTTCAGTGTTGTGGTTCGTTTTTTAGTGCCGGTCCCTCCTGATTTAAATAGGCATTTAGTGGGAATGTGTTGCCGAGCGACCGTCGACCGCCTGCGTGTGTGTGACCCTCAATCTCGGACGGCCCAACACTTGAGTCAGACGGACTCCGATTGAAAGCTGCTATTACTGAGTGATTGGCCCCAAGCATCGCCGCCTTCTCAAACCGCCACCGAAATAACAACAACAGTTTGTTTACAACTGTAAACATGCTAGCGTGTTACCAGCAGCACCGTCGCTAGCTAAAACAAACAGGGATTTTTGTACTAACGATAATTCCTCAGCGTTTTTTCCTCGGGGGATCAGTGGGGGGTACAATGTGCTCTTCATTCCCCTCAAGCTACGGGGGCGGCAGGGAGGAGGGATTGGGGCTGGTGGTGGAGGTGGAGGAGGTGGTTGAGGTGGTGAAGGTGGTGGAGGTTTAGGGGTAGTCTGCAGAGGTAAGTCTCCAGCTCAACAGACACTGGGAGATGATCCCAGACAGGACACTCATATCCTGGGTAAACCTCTCGCACGCCCCTCTCTCTCTCTTTCTCTCTCCGCCCCTGGCATGCTGAGAGGGGATCAGGAACGGGGAATACAGACGTGATTCGCGTGAATACACAGCAGGCGGTAGATGGCGAATCAGAGACGAACTTAGAGAGCAGGACGCTAAAATGAGGCGAGGTCGCCGGGCACAAAATACCAGCAACAGTAACAGAAGGCAGCATTGGCTTCCGAAGTTTGTACGACGATCGGGACAGGTTCCGAACAACACAAGAATGAGACTAAAAATGTGTTTAGGAAATGTCATTCCCATGTTTTTAACAATACGACAACGCCCCCGTAAGATATCGTCATGCGTGTTTCTTTTAGCCGTCCTGTGTGTGCAAGTGTGTGTGTGTGTGTGTGTGTGTGTGTGTGTGTGTGTGTGTGTGTGTGTGTGTGTGTGTGTGTGTGTGTGTGTGTGTGTGTGTGTGTGTGTGTGTGTGTGTGTGTGTGTGTGTGTGGGCTTATGTGTCTATATGTGTGTTCATGTGTGGGTTCATGTGTGTGTATAGGTGTGTTCATGTGTATGTGTGTGTGTGTGTGTGTGCATGGGTGCGTGTGTGTTCATGTGTGTGGGCTTGTTTGTGTGCATGTATGTGAGCGTGTGTGTGTGTGCTTGTGTGTGTGTGTGTGGGTTTGTGTGCATCTTGTTTGTTCTGGTGTTTGGGCATGTGTGTGTTCCTGTCTTTGTGTGTGCCTGTCTGTGTCTGTGTGTGTGTACTGTTTGTTTGTGTTCATGTGTGTGTGTGTCTGCCTGTGCGTCTGTGTGTGTGTCTGCCTGTGTGTGTGTGTGTTTGTGTGTGTCAGCCAGATGGAAGCCAACAGAGTAGATCTTGCTGTACTCCTACACCCCTCGGAACAGCATACAGACGGCTCCCAGAGTAATTAGCCACCCCTTCTAGAACAATCCTGAGTCCACCGCCCGGGCTTCATTATTATTCACTCATTCATTTGGCGGAGAACAGTCCTCCCCTCATGTTCGCCTCTGTTTGTCCCTTCTAGATTATGTCTTTCAAAGTATTCCGGAAACTTCTAAAGTGAAGACGTTTGCAATGTGTTTTAAAGAAGGAAGGCGCTTGTTTTAATTGTTTATTCTCTCATTAAGCACTTCTACAGCCACTAATGATATTCTATTGACATCAACATGGGCTGAGGGTGTGTGTGTTTGACATTCAAGACGATTACTCATGGATTTGTAACTTAGAGGTAAAGTTACCCATTGCGTGTGCTGCGTTTGAAGAATGCATGCAATGCTTAGAAATACAAATTGTTTGTTTACTCCCAATATGCAATTTTATAGTTTAATGAGGATCATGGGATTGCATGTCATGGAGCAATCAAGTGTTGTTTAATGTGTTTTGACAGGAAACGCCAACGCTAACTACGAAGTATGTGGGTCCGCCAGTGCATCCGTTGGTACTTTAGTTTACTTTATCATGGTACTTTATATTCTGTGTTATGGTTCCGTACTTTTTTCATCTCGTCCTTTTTTCGCTCTTTTGCGAAAGATTGCCAATGCCGCTGTGCTTCTTTTCATTGCGCTCTGTACCTTCGAGGACGGAGATTACTCATTTTTTGTTAGACTATAGGACTGCGTTCTATCGCCTGACAATGTCAGGGCCGACCCACATGGGAAAGCGAAAACATTCACCTTAATTCTTAATGGGCTTTTGTCGATTCCGAACTCAGCAATGAGTCCAAGAACACACAGAATGACTTTGTCGTCATCTGACATTCTATGTAGACATTTCCTTGTCTATGGTACGTCTGGGTCAAATGTCACGGCTGTTTTGTACGATGTGACAGCCTTTCTTGGCTATTTACTCAGTAATATGAGATCCTATTTAACAATGATCACTGCCATTGAATTGTACACACGCATTTCTTATTCCTTTCACAGAATTCCCTTTCATAATTCGATTCAAGAACACGGCGAAAAAAACACAACTATTTTTGGAGAAAAATTTTTGAAGTTGAAATAATTATATCGACTATCGAGTATACATAACAAGCGTAACAGGAGTTAAATCTGATAAAATGTGTTTTATTAATCGTTGTTTTTTTTACATCCCTCTTTCTACAAATGTTATTTTTTATCAACCAATGCAGCATAAAGAACCACGTTTTTTTGCTATTTCAAGGCAAGAGGCATTGTTGCAATCATATCCTTATAATTACATCTATAAATATCAACATGTTGGAGGTGTTGCTGCGTGTGGGGGATGTGCACGCGTGCACATGTGCGTGTGTTAGTCAGGCGCAAGGTTATTATCCCGAAAAACCTTTCTGTGAAATTCGCCGTGGTTAGAACACATGTTATTGTGTGTACGACCATAAGTAAAAGATTGCACAAGACATTCACAAACAAGATAATAAAGCGACACAAAACCAAGAAAACTCAACTGTATGTTAATACGAGTAAAGCCTCATTCGGTGGCTGGCGGTGTTAAACACACACAGTGGGGGCCCGATCCCCTCCTGTCAGGGGATCTGATTGGCTGTTCGGTCCCCCGGTTTCACATCACGCTCACAATTAGTCATTCCAATAAGGGTGCGCGGAGGACTAGGGGTGGGCCGGCCTAGGGCGTAAACCGCGGGGTCTTGTGGTCTCGCTGAGGCAGATTTCACTGCTGTGCAGACACGGGCATCAGTGGCAAATCCTCTTTATTCCCCCATAAATCCGCCACGGCTGTGCTCATCTGGTCAGGACACGGGCCTGCGCGCGTCAGCACTTCCCCGGCTCCGAGTGGAGGTCTCGTCTGAGGTGTGGAGACCACCCCCCTTCCACCACCCCCCCACGTCGTCAAATCCCCTTCGTCTTCTTTCCCTCCCTACTGCTTTAATCAAATGTCATTTGGAGCAGGCTTTTGTACGCCCCCACCCACCCCCACCACCCCGTCGTCTAAGCATCTGCTCTGCGTCGTAGTCACACTGCATCCATTTTCATTTTCTTTCTCTTTTTTGCGCCGAGAGCATTGATGTCCCGGGGACGGGATCAAAGCCGGCCGCGCCCGGGAACACGAGAGCCACACACTCCAGACGGGAAGCTCAGCGCCGAGACATGCCGAGACACGTCAACACGGGCATTAACGCGCCGCATTAAAAAAATAAATAAATTGTGTTTATTTTTTTGTCGCTTGCCCTTCTTCTTAAGAAGGTCGGCGGCGACCGACTGGTTTAATGCAGCGCCCGGCCCGCGGCGGTCGTGATGCCTTGCTCAAGGACATTCCGTCAGGGGGGTGGCGGGGTTTTACCTTGCCGCTGTGAGCGGACAAAGGAGGACCTCGAGACGAACGTTTGCGTCGGCTGAAGGAAGGAGAGTGACTTGTGTTGAGTTTCGATAATGGATAAACAAGCGGTAAACAACATGTTAGCCTCGGCCCTGCACGGCGTTGCGCCACAGGAAGCGGCTCGCTAGGAAAACAGCCGTTATGTTCCCACAGACATTCATGAGCCACCTGACGTCGCCACGCCGACGCCCTCTCAGATGGGTTCACCGCTTCCCCCCGGAATATTCCGTTCTCTCGGAATAAAAAGCAGACGTCTTAGTGAGAGGAGCCGGGGTCGGGATGGCGGGGCTGGTTTGTTTGTTTGTGTTACCCTGGGACGTGTCAAACGGGCGAGGGCAGGGAACAGGCCGGGAAGGGGGGGAGGGAGAGGGTGAGAGAGAGGGAGAGGGGCAGGGAACAGTGCGGGAGGGGGTTGAGGGGGCAAGGGAGAAGGCGAGGGAGAGGGAGAGGGGGCGAGGGAGAGAGGGAGGGAGGGAGAGGGAGAGGGGGCGAGAGAGAGAGGGAGGGAGGGAGAGGGAGAGGGGGCGAGAGGGAGGGGGGAGGGAGAGAGGTCGGGGTGCGGGCGGAGAGACGAGACAGGGGTTTGTGCTTGGGTCCATTTAGCGTCGGGGTCTGGCTTCATTAGCATGGAGCACGGAGCCGCTTCCCCCCAAGGGGGGGTCGGATCCAACCCGCGCCCCCCCGCCCCCCCCTGGTACAGTAAACAAAGCCCACTGTGTACCCCGGCGAGGCGGAGCAGAGGACAGAGGACCTGGCTGGAATCAGAAGCGCTCTCATTAATACCGAAAAATGTCAGCGGTGCTCCAGCCTCTCGCACCGCACCGGGCCTTTCATCGGAGAGCCTGGGCGGATAAAGGTTTTCGTTGCAGGAAACTACATTTATGATGTGTCCCACGCAGGGGGTCGACGGTTTCTCGAAGCTAACTTATTAGGCCCTCGCGCCTTTGCCTCGGAGAAATCCTCTCCAGTCAGATTTTATCGAAATCATCCAAAGTTCAGAGCATGACGGGGAAGGATTGATGGGAAATTGAGCTGCTCTGTCATGCAGCACAGAACACCTCAACCCTTTCTTTCTCTCAACGCTCGCTTCCCCCCCCCCCCCCCCTGGCCCCCCCACCAGGTCCAGACCCGGAGACCCGGCGGGTGCAAACTATTTTGCAGTCTTCATATTTTAACTCCTCATATTTCCTGCTCTGCTTGCGTGAACAGACACAATATTGCCGGCTCGGTCGTGTGGCCGGAGATGCACTCTGTCTTTCTGAGCAGGGGGGGGGGGGGGGGGGGCAAACCAGGACAATTTATCATCCAATCAAACCTTTTCTTTTCGGTGATTGAGTAGCATGCTGAAATGGACCCGCGAAACCTTGGGTCTATTGTAGCGCTCGCCCCTCAGACGCCCCCGGTAAATGTCACAGCTTTTTCTGCATTTTCTCCCGCACACTGTGAAATATTTATGAATCCCTTTGCTTTATACACATCTATAATACCAGGGCTGTATTAAAAAATCATTAAACATGAATAATTTTCAATAATTTGCCCATTATTTAGCTCTTTTGTGATTCAAGCATATTATTTTGTACTGTATTTACTATGCTACAGACAGAGCATTTCTAAGACTCCACAATCACCAATTATCTTTCCCCCCTGCGAAGAGGTTATTAAAATAATCAAGCACAAGGAAAGGAATCTCTTATAGATATGGGATTCAGATATGCAGTTTTATTACACAAGGCTATGTGCTCGACGCGTATATTCATATACCACATGATGATCAAAACCTGGTAAATAATGGACAACGTAAAATTTCATTCCGTAGGAAATTGAAAGAGGCGAGAAAAGGCCAAATTCGGAGCCAGCGAGTTCCTCGCAGGACAAAAGACATTTTGAATTCTCATAATGCGCAAGAGGCATAATTCAGCGCTTTATCAACCTGAAGGAGGGCTGAAAGCCCCGAGCTCTGGTGGTGGAGAAGCATTATATATGCATACGAATGGGATGGTCTAAATGCCCTCAGAAACACTCTTCATTACCTTCCATTGAGCCGGTGGCGGAGAGGCGACCGAGCTGTTGAGCCCACGGTCCCCCTCAGACCCACTATAGCGTGCGCTGTGTCATCTGTTTACCCAGAAACAAAGCAAGGTTAAACCCTCGCAGGCGGGTGACGGTGAGCACCCTTCCCAGGGATAGGGATAGCAACGATACGTGATGCGTGTGTGTACAGCCATGCAGCCACTGGAGTCGTCGTTTGTAGCTAGAGTTTTTCCGATACCAGTGTCGGAAATTCCTCTGATACTTCCTAAAATGCAGTAAAGGATATCGGCGAGTGCGCAAGCCTATGTGCCAATTCAATACCATAACACGACTGGCTCAGTTAGTGAACCAACTACACATGGCTCATTTTAAGAGTAACCCTTCGATCATAACAAGTGCTGTCAGTAGTTACAATGCTAGATGCTGTATCGGTACACACTCGGTGTCGGGCGACCATCTATTTGTTACCCAAACCACGGTTCGCTCTGGGGTCGCCCACGTATGACTTGTGTCACGGCGCACCGTGAGAACGTCGAGACATCATAAAAGTTCTGTTTCCCCTGTTTTAATTTTACCCAGAATCCCTAGCGGGGGACAGCGCACCCCAGAAGATCGACCACGCGGTCATCGGCGGGGTGGTCGCCGTGGTGATGTTCGCCATCCTCTGCGCGCTCATCGTCCTCGGCCGGTACTTCGCCCGACACAAAGGTGAGCGCTACCCACAATGCACCAGGAGAGTTGTCTTATGGGTGACATTTTATGCCACCAGGTGTGAGTTTGATTAGCCGTTACAAGCCGTTTTGAAAATCAGCCTCTTCTGATATCACAAGTGGAAGTGTCCCCCTAGATGTAGGACGGATAGATGAGCAACGTTTGCTACAGTCCAATGGGTAGGCTCGGAGACTGATCTATCCAGCATACATCAAGGTGGACACATTCTCTTCGGACATGTCAGAAGAGGCAGATTTGGCATAAATGTTCTAAAAAAACAGAGCAGTTGTGTCAAGAAGAAACCGACATTTTCCGACATATCCTCATAGATAGAAGTGGTCTTCTCGAACATCGGTGGTTCTCTCTCTCTTTCTACTTCCGGCTCTAACCCTCTTTGTCTTCTTGCCTAACCCATCTCTTTTGTGCTAAAAAATTGCCATCGTTCACGGAGCTGTTAACCCCTTAAAATAAAAAATCTCCCACGGAGCTCGGTATGCCAACACCAGGTGATGGCTCACTAGTCTTTCTCAGGTTGTCCAACACAACCCGTTTCTGTGATAAGCCGTTATGGCTTGTAACGGCTAATCATACTCATACCTGGTGGTATAATATTTCACCTTTAAGGCTTGTGACCCGACTCGTGCTGCTGTTATTGTTGTTTGAATCACCATTGGAGTGCGGCAGGATGCGAGTCTACCATGGGGGGCGTGGGGGTCTTGGGAGCCTTCTGATTGGTCCTTTCTGTGTACAGGTACCTACTTTACCCACGAGGCCAAGGGGGCGGATGACGCGGCCGACGCCGACACCGCCATCATCAACGCTGAGGGCGGGCACAGCAACACGGACGAGAAGAAGGAGTACTACATCTGATCACCTCCCGCGGGGGGGGGGGGGGGGAAGGGAGAGGTGGGAGAGACTGTGTCTGACTCCCGAGTGGAGTATGAGAGGGACTGGGGGGGAGAGGGGGGAGAGGGGGGAGGGGGGGGGGGAATGGGGCGACACTCGAAGAAGAGGAGCACAGCAGGAGATGAAGGAGATGAGGAAGGGAGATAAGGAGAAGAAAGGGGGGAGGGGCTTTTATGGGGGGACTGTGGGGTGGGGTCCCCTGTCCTAACCTTTCCTGGACGGCCGGGGCCTATTCTGTACAGTTCAATTATTTTACAGACAATTTTGTGCCTTGTTCTATTTCTTTCTAGCTTCTGTTGGTTTGATGTTGTCGGGGTTTCGCTTTCCTCTCCCCTCCTCTTTTTTCGACCCCCCTCCCTCCCAATCTCTGATGAAATGTCATGTGTTTCTGTTCCCTATTGGCCTGCTATCATCTGACAGGCCTCACGAAGCACTGTGTGCTTTTGGGAACCCCCACCCCACCCACCCACACACACACCCACACCCACACACACACACGTAGTCACACCCACACACACACGTAGTCACACACACACACACACACACACACACACACACACACACACACACACACACACACACACACACACACACACACACACACACACACACACACACACACACACACACACACACACACACACACACACGACTTCCACTCATTCGATTCCTACTTCCTGAATTACTGGAACACACTAAATACAAATTTGGTTTGTTTTTGTCCATCCGGTCAATAACTCGTCCAACAAGTCCTTCCGTATCCAAACAGCTTTCATTATCCATTATTATCCTCGTTGGAAAAACGACCAAAAAAATAATAATTAAAAAGATTGGGGAACTTCCTTCGCTGTGATTAGTGGAAATATGGCGCGGCGGCCGAGTTGGCTTTATGTTGGCACTCAATCATTCCTTTGATGACCAGATCTGTTTCTACTGATGCCTGTTTCAAATGCCAACGCGTGTGTTTCCTGAAGGGTCCTATCCTGAAGGGTTGATAGTGTTGCTCATGCCCGAATATCCAACCCAGTGTTTTGTAGTGGTAGTTAAACAGCACAGTGTATCACCCTCACTCCAAGTGACACCATTGTACATCCGTTAAGGATCTAGGGATGTGTTTTTTCCCACAGACGGTACGCTGAAGAGGTAACCTGCCGTAACTTATAGACTTCTACGGGTCTTATAGATAGAGGAGAATTTGCTCACAATAAATACAAATGAAATTCGTCAATGTCAATAAACATTTACATTTTACAGTTGAGAATACAGCAATTGCAGATTACAAATCGTCACATGCCTTGTGTCAATAGACTAGTAGAACAAGAGGTGGTAGAAGGTTTTACTGTGATGTGTACATGAAGCTAGGATCAACTTGTATTTAAAGCTAGGAAATACCCTACCTGAGTCCCTTTGGATATCCAGTATGTACCACTATATTGATCACCATCCAGTCTATGTCATTTTTACTACTTAATTTCAAATCACCTTTTGTGGTTGTTTTAACGAATTTACGTCAGATTTTAGTTAGAATATTATAAGAATAATATTATTTGCATTCTACACACATTGTTTATATGGGTAATTATTATAATTATTAATGACTATAATTGTGTTGCAGTTCTTTGAGGAAAAAGGTTTCATTCAACTCCTCAATTCACTTTGATTTATATGTTTCCTTTATGCCGTAGATCGAGTTTAATATATTTCTAATCATAATATTTTTCTTTTCCTCAGATGCCCTTCCTATCAATTCATTACTTGGAGGCGTAGTCGAGTTTTTGACCTTCAGCGATGCTTACAGTGTACATTTTAATTCGCTCACACGTGTGTGTGTAATTTCCTGGCTCATTAGACATCCACGCTTTAACGTATCAGCCTGTCCATCTCGCGGACTACTTGCACATTCACATTCTCCAAACAGAACACAGTGCTTTCTGTTTCCTACTAGTGAAAACCGACTTTTCACGGAGCTAGAGCCCTCTGCTTCCATGTGTGCAACACAAAGGGTGTCTTACTGCCTTCATTAAGTACAGGGGGCTGCTTCCTCAATCTCCCAAATCAAATAGCTCGTTCCACCATCACAGAACACATGAATGCACCGTTTAAGCAAAACATGTACGCCAAGATTTAGTAGTTACATCTATGGGAAAAAAATTAACATGAATTGATATGTATTATTAAAAAGGGTAACCACTGCCTTAAATCCCCCCTTGATGTTTTCCATTAGAAAGCAAAAGACTGAAGGACTAGATTTAGTGCCTTTTCCTTGATTTTGACACACAGTTGCTATTTCTTTGTCCGTCTATACACTCCTTTCAATGGTTGATTAGGGTCGTCTGTAACATAACATAACATACTTGAATTCCGCTCTAGGGATGGCAAGAGCTGAGACAATTGATAAAGAAAACAATTGACTCGTGTGACTCTAGAATAACGTAGGCTTCCACGCGTGAGGCCCTTTAAACAAATTCACTGGGACATGCACACACACACCCATCTGGTGTGTAATGTGTTTACCTATTTAGTGCCCTTATTTTCCATCAAGGTTCAATCAATCAAGATAGATTCAGAGAAAAATGAATGATAAACTGCAGCGGAATTGCATTCCTTCTTCCAAGCGATGCTTCCATACGTCACAGGAGCCTATAGCAGTCACCGGCATGGAGATTAACAAAAATAAATAATAATAGACAAAGTTTGATCTTAATGAGATATTAAGTGACTGTGCTGCTTTCCCAATGAGACACATCAAGGATCGTTAGTCGTCCTAATCATTTTTTTTTCTTTTGTTTTTTTGTTGCGTACTTGATGACTATTAGTATGTTTTACTTTCGCTCTCTCAGGTTCATGAGTGTGTATAGTTGTGTTTTTTGCATCTCAGGTAGAATGCAAATGTTAAGGCCCCAAGTATATAGCCTTCTGTAGTTACCACGGCGACTCCAAAAGTGAGGGAAAAAATAAACTACCACCACAAGATGTACATGTTTGTTCTCAGTTGTACATGTTTCTGTGTTTATTAATATGGTGCACTGTTGCGGTAATCGTTGGATATTATTTTGTATAGATCTAGCCCACAAAGACAGAAAAACCTAGATTTGTTAAGCAGACAAAAATCAAGTTGTGTACAGTCAGTGGCATAAATCACTATGATGTTCATACCTATTCCTCCATAGTTTGCTTGTATGTTTACAATATCAGCTGTTACACATGAATAGTAGAATGTGACCCGCAAAAGCAAAATTTAGCATCCGTTTGCTCTATAAAAATTTGTATCCATTCACCACATGAATTTTCTGAATACGTTTCATAGATATGGTAAGATGGTGTATTTACTGTGACATGAAGTACTACGAAGGATCAGCTACATGTCTTAAATATTTTGGATGAGTCCCATGTTTAATGGCTGGTCGGTCATGGCTGTTTCTTATTTTGTTTTACTTTTTCAAATT
Organism: Gadus macrocephalus; assembly: GCF_031168955.1. Taxonomy (NCBI): domain Eukaryota; kingdom Metazoa; phylum Chordata; class Actinopteri; order Gadiformes; family Gadidae; genus Gadus; species Gadus macrocephalus. The sequence continues at coordinate 10,618,833 of NC_082397.1, read as the reverse complement.
GTTTAGTTGGTAAAAAAAGAAAGTGTACATGTAACCTGGCATATCTTTTTGGTGTGTGTAGTGACGGAATCAAATCCCATCTGACCGTACATATTTTGTATTGGTTCACAAAACATTTTTACAAAATAGAAAAAAAAATCGGAAGAGTTATTGTCTTAATAAAAAGATATCAATGTTCGACGTGTTGCACTGCTTTCATTTTGTTTTTTTCACGGTCTCCAACTCCTGATTGGATAGTGAGTGTTTTAGTAATATCCAAATCATTTGCAGTCTGGATCAGTGGCCCACTTTTCCAAACTGCCGGCCGCGACCGATAAGTGGGTCGGGTAAAAAGTGGATCGTGGGACACGGAGACAAAAGTTAATTATCCCACTTTTTTGTCATGGTAATAAGAATGATTATTTTACTGCCCAAAGAATTTGGTGGGTTCTGGGCCAACAGCATCGGTGCTATCGGGTCATGGCACAGAAAAGTTTGGCAGCTCCTGATCTAGATTACACCTTCTCACCGCAGCCATGGGAACAGAGACGAGTGTCCGACTTCCACCGTGGCGAAAAGACGATCGTCTCTGAGGGATGGTCGTTTACAGGTGACATATTACCACCAGGAGTGAGTGTGATTAGCTGTTACAAGCCATTTTGAAAATCTGCCTCTTCTGACATCACAAGTGGGCGTGTCCACCTAGGTGTATGCCGGATAGATCAGTCTCCTAGCCCCTGTGGACTGTAGCAAACCTTGCTCATCTGTCCGTCATACATCTAGGTTGACACGCCCACTTCTGATGTCAGAAGAGGCAGATTTTTCAAAATGGCTTGTAACAGCTAATCACATTCACAGCCGGTAGTGTAATATGTCACCTGTAAACAACCTATTTTTCCTCAGTGATGCCTTCTGAGCGTGCACAGAACGCTTGCTGACGACGCCTTCTGAGCACACTCAGATCGCTCGCTGACGCCTTGCCACGGTGTAGATGTATTAGATATTGTTTTAAGGGAACCAGGCCTTCCCGTACCCAGATGATAAGTGCATAGGTGGGGCTATCCATTACAAATCATACCTCTGACATCTCCCTCGTCAGTGTACAAATTTAGCGTGTCATCCGTGCGGAGAGATAGGCTTTGATGTTCCATATTTCATACGCAAGAAGGTTCAAGACATCTAATTGCAGGCCAGAAAATCTGTTGCACTCCCTGCCAGAACACATTTCTCTGGATTTAACAAACGATGGGGGATTTCTATTGCAAAGAAGACATATAAACCAACCATGAACTATTCCTTCATTATAATTCTGTCACTTTTGCCATTTTACATTATTTTAAATGATCTACTACAGGTAAAGGTCACCGGCATTATTCAAACTTTAATGGGATAGTTTAACCTTCAAAGCCTGCCCACTTTCACCCATTAATTATCAAGCCCATTGATAAATGCTGTTAGCCGGGGCGCTACGTAAATACCTGCCCATTGATTTGGTTTTGGGGGAGAGATGACAGCTCAGAGGGATTGCTTTATTTGTTTGGGCAGAAGGAGATTGACCACCTGTAAGGTACGCCGGACACTAACGCTGTCTGAGCCGCCGGAGTGCATTAATGAATCAATGTACGTGTAGGAGAGGCGACGTTTCAGTTGGCTGTTATTAATTACAAAACGCTGGTGATTTTTTAATTTGAAATGCCATGTTTAGGGGTAATTACTGCAAACTCACGGGGGGGGTGCGAAGAGGTGGAAGCAAGCGAATATGCGGGCAATACCTTATTAGGTTGGTTAACAGATTGATGGAGACGGATGGCACACATCGCTTGGCTTAGCTGAGGTATAATTAAATAAAGTGGGAATGGGAATAAATAGACTGTGAAGAAGAAAGGAAGAACACGACGGTTACACCCCCACAATAGTTTCCCCGGTGTGGCTCCCTGGGTATTGTATTTTTTACTTATTTCAGTGATTCTGTTGTAAACAACTTGTGTTGTCTGCTGCACTGTAGTTCTATCACAAACGAGACCCCAGAGACAGTCGCCTCCTGCTTCAAGGTACCGACTACTTTTTTTGCTAAAGTCTCATTTGTTGCCAGCAAAATATCGACACCTAAGATGAGAGACAAACAAAAGAAACCGACTTCTAGTCTAAGAAATATACTTTTGCTTTTGATTGGAATTGTTCAAAAATTGTATCTTCAATTAAAATGGTCATTATTGTAGCAAATCAATTTGATTCATTGAAATTGTACGTCACAGTATACGTTGATATGTGCACCGATATGTGAAGTGACATATCTTAACAAAGAAACATTCACTGAGGCAACAATCTGCAACCGCCGGTCTAATTAAACACGCAGGCACCTTGTTGTTAATCACGTCCAGAAGCAGCGAGGAGAGGGGACTTTGCGGGCCCGTGTTTGTGAGGGTGATTACCACTAAGTCCAGAAGATGCTGTTCAGCAATACGGGGTCTGACGCGAGCACCGGTGCTATCCTGCTGGAGGTTTAGCGCTCGGAAGCCCGATACTTAATCAGAACACGGGCGTACCGCAGGGACCGCTACATGGAGTCGGGGGGTTGTTGTTGATGTGGAAGTTTGAGGCTTGATAATTAGATTTTAAAAAAAGAAACAAGATGAAAAGTCACACACATGCATAGATAAGTTACGGGCGGGGAATCAGTAATTATGTGCTGAGACTAAGCTTCCAGCAACATCCGGAGAAATTCAGACTCAAGCGAATGTCAAGGTGACTCTTTTCGTTAGTGGTTCAAAGAGGTTTTCTCTGACTTTCATTTGAGTAATTTGACAGCAATGTTCAGCTGCATAGCCACCATGATATAACTGTCATGGAAAAAGACGATTCTACTGCAGGACTGGCTGTATAATCAATCATGCCATCATGTTCAAGTATTATTTAGACATAATTCATCTGCCTTTAAATTGGATTTTTCTTTTAAGAGCTCTTTTGTGTTTGCCATTTTGCGGAACATTAACCAAGAGAGAACATTGTTAGACATACAATACAAGTGCATATATTTATGTATTGCTTGAATACATTTCTAGCCAGATTGTCATTTTAACTAAAGTATTGTGTTTTTCTTATTTTCCGCTGTGTGCCAATTGCTTTGCTTCTCACGAGAAACCATTAAGCCAAAGTCAAAGTGTACCATCATGATTTTGACAGTTGCTAGGTGAAGTATGTTCATTCCTTGTCTATTTCCACTTGTGTAATTAATGAGTGGGGTAATTAAAAGTTAGTTGTTCAATTAAATTGACATGCATTCAAATAAAACGCCACAAAACAAAGGCATATCAAAAAAGTAAGCAACTCGTCAGCCAGCACCAAAAACTGAAACTGAATTTTGTGTTAAAAAAAATAAATAGTATGCCCTTTTTTGAACCCCCGGGACCATCTACTGTTTTTTTTATGCTTTGTTAAATTAAATCATTCAAATATTTTTATTTGATTAAGATTCAGGAGAGGGACAGAATTTCACATGCTAATGACGTTAGCATGTGAGCCCTTCGCCATCTCCACAGTCCATGGCGCAGCGCTGAAACATTCATTACAACCGATCACCGTCCAGCGCCCGATATGAGCGGGTCGATTATGGACGTCAACAAAGCAGCAGCTCAGACTCGATAAGCATCAACAGAAGCATTCATCAGCCGTCTGGGGAGCGATTCGGCTCAGTCAGTCGCGCTGCGCACGAACGCAGCGCTCCGATGAAGCATCCCATTTTTTAAACCAGTTACCATGTCACCACGCAGACGAGAGCTTGAATTAGATCAGTCCCGAGATAAGACGTGGGCATACAACAATGGAGAGAGAAAACAACTACAATCAATAGACCGTTATCTTCATAGACTCCCTCGACTTTTCATGTTTGTTTTTTGCTTCTCTCTGTGAACTAGAACTCTGAACTAGAACACCGCCGCGGAGGTGGTATTTATGTTGAAGTAAAATAACAAGAAGACACATTTATGAAAAAGACTTTTCATAAAGATTGAAAGGAAGTTGCAGACTCAAACGGGTTAAGGTAGAAAATTGGCTATTTAATTTACAGGACATGGTAAACGGTTAACACTTCTTTAAGGCCAATAAGGGTTGGGGTTACATGAACCACAATGAAGGGGTCACACCTCAGTATATAATGATTTATAGTCCAAAAACAGGCAACAAACAGGCAACAAGATAAGGGTTAAAGCTATCCGGCCCAGAGCATGCAAACCTACGAACAAGCAGGACGCATGCAAGTACAACAAAATAATCACCATTAATAATACTCCCCTTCTATCAAGACCTACCTTTAAGGTAGTAGCTGGGGTCTGATAAATCCACTCAAGTGGGTCCCCTACGGACAAACAAAACATGTTTCAAGCTCAGCTCTTCAGTCAAACATACAAAGAAACAGGAGGCGATGGCTTACAGGACTACTTAAGCTGCCCGGCTTTATACAGGCAGTCAGTTGTTTCAACCAATTAGGAGAAGGAGCTGTGGCTTATCAATTATTCAATTGAGGCAGTGGTTTCTACCTGCCACATAATTTGATGCAATTTGGTGTTATTCTTGAAACAATCTTCATTATAGACATTGATTAGGATGTGAACACACAGCATAACAGTCAACCAACAATTATTTTAACCAATTTATCTTTTTATAGCTGTCGGATGATGATGAATTAATTAATTCATAATTAACTAGAGAAGTGAGGACTTGGCAAATGACTGGTCAGCCTTGAGCTTATAATATAACCTGCATAAAACACAAAAAACTGATATCAGAAAAACCATCAAGGAATGAATAAACCAAAGAATTAATAAACCATTGAATGAACTAATAAACCAATGAATGACTGAATGAATATGTAGTCATATCTGCAAGTGTGACCTTTTAATTTCAAGGTCTAATCACTTAACCAATCAATGAGCAGCCACTTCTCAGTCTTCTCCTCCTCGTGATCGTCACACCATTTGCAAGGAAAGGTGATTTTCTCCGAGAAATGGCACTGAAAATATCAACTGGATGGTGCGGTTTCCAATGAATGACAAAGACATCCTCTGCTGCCTCTGCGAGAGAGACACACTGAATATTCACGGGGTAATTGTGGAGTTTATTCAGCAATACTATATATGCATGCATTTTTATATTCTATCTGCTTGAGTTGAGATAATTCCCCCCTTCACGTATGCGCATCATTTGTCTGCTGCATTTATGTATATGGTCTAATGCACGGCTGTCTGAGTCATTAACAAACACCTCAAACACACCGTTGTAGCGTCATCTGTCTTCCTCCCACCGATGTGCATCCTACCTGATGAGTCATCACGCGTCGTACAGAAGGAACCCGACATCTGGAGCATCTGGAGAGCATCCCTGTCTGAGAAAGAGACTGACCGCTGGTGTCTACTCCTTTGCACACTTCACACTTCACACACACACACACACGCGCACACAGGCACACACACACATACCGTAAGAGGAAGAGTAACCTTGATGACAGGGCTTCACTCTGCGTGTATGTATATCTGGGGCGATGCGAATGAAGTAGGTGAGAGAGAGAGAGAGAGAGAGAGAGAGAGATAGACACAGAGACACAGAGACAGAGAGAGAGAGAGAGGTCATAACCCCAGACAGATCCGTGGTGATAACACTGCAATGGTTAGGGGGACTGATTGCCAACTGGGTCCCCCCCCCCCCCCCCAGCTGAGAGATGTATGCGCTCATTGTGTTGTAAAATGCCTCGGACGAAAGTATGCACGAGCGGGGATGCATGCAGCAGACACTAACTCAAACTTCATCCAAGGCACTTTCATCATGAACCTGTAGCAAAAGCACATAAACGTTGTTGTCATGTCCTCCTTAGATTTTGTTAAGGCCAATATTCCCTAATCAACACTCCCTGCAGTTTGGCCGGGGCAACTCTCAGTCGGACACATGGACTGTAAGCACCAAATAACTGTGTCCGAGTGCAGGCTCTTTAAATGTCTGAATAAATATTTGCAAATAAAGGCCCATTATGGGGCTGAGGCTCGGTTTGTTGTTGTGCTCGGCTAAGGCATATTCAGCCGCTGTGATTACTTTTTAAAGCCACCGCGGTTCCGGAGAGTCGGGGCTGCTGCCTTCTCTCTTCCCTGTGAATGTTATTCATCAGCGAAAGGTCAAGAACATTATTTGCAACACAGGCTGAGACTCCATTGCATGTGCCGGCAGATTGCAGCTTGCTTCACCACTCCGGTGTGCGCGTGAATGTCAAATGAGGAGAAAAAAAGAAATACAAGAGAAAGCATGGAAGGACGAGAGGAGGACGAGGGCGAGAAGGAGGAGGAGGAGGAGGAGGAGGAGGAGGAGGAGGAGGAGGAGGAGGAGGAGGAGGAGAAAGATGTAAGAGGAGAATGAGATGGGGAGGAAGAGGAGGAGGAGTTGGAGGAGGCGGAGAAGGAGGAAGGGGGACTTCATGCGAGTGATTAGGGCTCCTCTTTATTTTGAGGTCCAATCACTTATTTAATCAATAAGCATTGTGCTCCTGGTCTCCTCAACCCTCTACCCCCAATCACTGCTATAGCCGTCAGAGGGGAGCAGAAGTATTTCACACCAAGACTATGGATACGCTCAACACCTCCCCCCCCCCCCCCCCCCTGAGCCAAGGTCTAATTGTTTTTTTCCTTAAGTACAAACGTGGGGTGGTGCTTATTCAATTAGAATCTATTGTATAGTTAACTAAGTAATTAACAAAGATTTATGCTAGACACTTCCTGAGAACAGTCCTTCCTGTGGTATTGAGAAAAAACATTTTCTGTACGGTTTGCAGACAGGCAATTAAGCGATATTCAATCGTTGGTGATCCGGTTAAATAACGATAAAATCTGACCGAAAGATCCGAATTTACGAACCGTTTTTACAGTGTGTTAATATATCGATTTCACAAAACACAAAACCATATTTCTCTCGCATTCTGGAGAACAACTTCAGGGGCTTGGCATGTTAATACGGGGTGAGTCAAATCCGTCACTACGTTCAGCACGCAAGACTGACCAAACCGTCATTTTAGCAGTGACCAAACCGTCATTTCAGCAATGACGAGAAGGTATGTTGTCCGGTGTTGCATCAAAGCATGAGTAAGGTCAATAGTTTCTGTTTAAAATATGCTGTTTCATTCGTCCCGCCAACTTACGTTCAAAGTTAAAAAAAAAAAAAAAAAACAGCGTGATCATCCAACATCCTATACATTACACTTGTAGATAAGAGAATACACATGTTCAGCACATGATGAATTTTTTTGTAGGCCTATACGTAACGTCATAACTGAAAAGTATTTCAATCGACCCGACTCTCCCCTACATTCCACATGATGTTTCAGTGTGAACATCGTGTCGACCAGCTGGCTCCATGCCGAGACCTTCCATGACCGTCCAATGTGGGCGATGCAGCCATACCAAACACGTAGGCCTATCATAGCGTTGTGGTGGGTGGCCAACCCTCCAGCGGGAGGTCACTGGTTCAACCACCACCTATATCTGTCCGTGAGCAAGATGAGCAACTTTGACCTAGGCCTACTCCATATTCCAAGGATGTGAGGGGTAATTTTAAATATCCAGGCTGAACGTAAAACACTCTGGAATTAAGTAAGAGACACAAGTTGCGGTTTACGGTTTCTTGGGTAAATATAGGCCTATATGAATACACAAATACATGTTTAACCACTGAAGCTTATTGTGGAGGTCGTGTAACACAGCGCCGTGCAGAACCTCCATACCCCCCCAATGACAGGTCCGCTAATGAGTCTCGCCCACAGACGCGCTGACGTTTTGGCATGTGCATAATTGAAACTAACACTTTCGCTGCACCGCCAAAAAAAATAACAAGTCAAATATTCTTCGATTTCCATAGTTACCACCACGACGACTGCAGGTCGTTTGGAAAAAAACTCCGGTGGTTCATACGGAGAGTTTTAAAGAAGTGACAGCAGGATCTTTTAAAGCGCCGTCTCGTTTGGCACGAACGGGTGTATAGGACAAAGCAATTATCCTGTAGATCAGTGGCCCCTGGAGGGGCGACCGTCCTATTGCAGAACACCTGCTGCTTCCTGGCACCAGCCGCCGAGCGCGTCCCCCGCACGCATCTGGACCGCTCCAGATGTTCCTCAATTAATTCCACACGCAGGTGAGGGTTGCTACCCTTCAGAGTTGACTCCAAGTGGATTAGCGCGGTCACATTCCTTCAAGTAGGCCTAAGGAAGGAGCATGATTTCCTGAACCAGTTTCCCCAGAAAGCACGCTTTCATTCACAGCCTCACTGCCTCCATTATTTCCCCCACCACCAACAGGGTACGGGTGTGAGAGAGGAGGCAAAGGGAGGGCCTTAGCAGAAGCAATATTTCATGGGGTCCCCGGTTAGGGAAAATAAGACTTCATCCTCCTTCAGAGAGGTGACATATGTCTCAAAAGGCAGAATGTCCCCAAAAAAAACAAGGGAGAATAGGCGGCGGGCCGTCGACCGCGGGGCCGGCGTTTGAGCCTGGAAAGTACTGAATAATACATGCTGAGCTCGCTGTGATCCAGCAAATTCAATAGCATATAGAAAAGGATCGGTCGCCACTTAAAGCATTTCCTACCAGCCGCTCTCCTTTCTCGGGGTCCGGTCCCCCCTCCCACCTCCCCCTCCACTCAGCCCAGCACATAAATAATTTGCCTCCTACCTTCACATGCATAAAAATTGCAACTTGTTGGTTATGAAAGAGAACAGTGAGGATGCACATTGAATGCCAATGCGGTGATGAATAAACAATGGCTCGGAGCTCCAGGACTGATTCAATGGCGGCCAGGGGGAGACATCGCCTTTTGAGTCCGCAAGCTTTCCTAACAGATTTTATTATTATTATTCTCACGGCAAATAGTTTGCGTATTAAAAGTGTTTACTTTTATGGTTCTTAACAAAAATGCAACACTTACTGCTTTTCTTTTTTGGAGTAGCTTAGTCACATTCCTCGTTTGAAACTCCCGATAGAACACAAAAGTCGTAGTCTACATTAGGGGGGCAGGATCCTTCCCTTATTAATCATCCACGGCAAACTCTGGGCTATTATAAAGTCAATGGTATTATAGCTGCACCTATTATGGTTCGCACATTAACGTACTTTGCATTTGTGGAGGAAAATGGTATGTAGGAATCAATGCAAACCAAATTAAATCAAATCGAAGGTCAAGATTAGAATGGGCTTTTTTTTCGAAGCACTAACCTTAAGACGATGCATCATCTTCGAGATACTTTTTAGTTGCACAATGCTGCCCTCTATTGGTCGACTTTACAAAACGTCTTATTTATACAGTATTTCAAAGCAGAATACAGCCACAATAAACCAGTTGTAAGATATCTTTATTATTATTAAAGAATCTTGTTAAAATAAAACAAATACTCCTTAAACGATATCCTCATTTACAATATTATATTGGCAACATGTATAATGCATTAAAAAAACAAATCAACAATACCACATTGTTAGATTACTAAGAAGCTAAAAGCTGAGGCTGTAGCCAAATCTATAATATAACGTTCCAAAGGATGAATTAACCTTAATTTACATCAGGTGGAAACACATGATAGTACTCAAACGTTTCATTTGAATTAGTCAGTGTATCCTGCATGGTCGTTCTCTACCATTGGACCACTGAACGTGCTTCCACAATAATTTAAGATAAAAAATATAAGCTAAAGTACATGAAAGAGGGCACGCAAACGTCCATATATGTGTATCGGAATTAAGTAGCGGTTTTAATAACAAAAACAATCCACAAAAATACAATATATTTCTCACAATACACCTATGTATTGTTTTATGCAAATTATAAATTTTATGTCTCATGTGAGCCAGTATTCTATACATCCTCCCGTTGGCCTTTTAAAACATATCCACAAATCCAGTTTTGACCGCGCCTGTTCACTTCATGTTCATTATCTCGACTCGTTTTCACATTTCTTTCAACCAACTCGGACATAACGATTTAAATAAGTACTATGAATTCTCTCGGGGTCTCCTTTCTCTACAACAATAGTATGCGGTTAACAGTAGCGTGAGCGTCTCTCTGCAGCTCACAGAGGTCCACACCGAGAGCCGTCTAACACACTACTGGTGGTTTGGCAGAGGATAAAGTGCTGGTCCCTATTCCACCCCCCCCCCCCACCCCCCCCCCCACCCCCCCCCCCCCACACGCACAGACACCAGATCAGAGTCACTCGTACACCCCTGCCTCTGATCTCCCTCCAGCATGGTAGAAGGGCCCCTGGCCCAGGGCCTTGGACAGCAGTCTGTGGCGGTGGGGGGACATGCAGCCGTGACCGGGGAAGTACCCCGCTCCGGCTTTAGGGGCCCTCGCGGCCTTAGCCTTGGGCGTGGCGTAGTAGCCCTCGGCATTCTCGTAGCGTGTGGGCCGCACCCGCGTGCTCTGGGTCCTTCTGTGCGGCGGGGCGGGGCCGCCGGGGCCCCCCTGCGGCTCGGAGCCCAGGGGGGCCCCGGGGGGGTTAGCCTGGTGCAGGCGGCGGTTCTCCTTGATGCTCTGCGAGCGCCCCGCCCTCCTGTGGACCCCCGACCTGGCGGGGCCCCCGGCGCTGTTGACGGCGTTGCTGAGGGTCAGCCGGTCGTGCTCGCGGCCCCTGGAGTGGCTTCTGTTCCCCCCCCCGCCCCCGCCCTGGTCCTGGCGTCGGGGCTGGGGCCGGCTCCTCTCGGGGAGGGACGGGACTTTGCGCAGCGGGGGCTGGTCCCGCCGGGGATCCGGCGGGAGCCTCTGCGGGAGCTTGGACGGGGGCCCCTCGGGGGCCGGGCCCCGCCCGTGGACGCTCTCCCTCTTGCGTTGCGGGGGCTCCTGAGCGGCCTCCGGTTTGACGTGGAGCGCCGGCGCCTGGTGGCCCGGCGACAGCGCCGTCACCGTGACGACTGACGCCTCGCGCTGCTGGTCCCCCCCGCCGCCGGCCCCAGAGAACAGGCAGGCGTTGCCGGGGTCCGAGCGGCTCCTGGTGTGCATGATCTCCCGGCCGCGGGGGTCCGCGGGGGGGGGCGAGGGGCGCTGGTAGGGCGCGGCCGGCGTGGGGCTGTGGTACCGCCCCTCGTTGTGGTGGTCCCGGACCGGCTGGTAGACCCTCCGCCCGAAGGAGTCCACGTCCCGGGCCTCGTAGAACGCCGCCTCCCTGCGGTCCAGGAAGAGGTCCCGGTGGGGGGAGGGGGCGTGGCGGTGGGGGGGCGGCGGCGGGGGAGGGGGGGGCTGGTAGTAGCCGGGCTCCAGCGTGCTCTCCACGGTGGAGCGCAGGGTGTAGGACTGGCTGTGCCGGATGCCCCCCGGCCGGAAGGCCTCGCCGTAGAAGCGCGGGTCCCCGGCGGCGGGGCCGTCCGTGGGGAAGTGGCCGCCGTAGCGGGCGCCGTACGGGGCGGGCGCAGCCTCGAACGGCGCCGAGGGGTGGAAGTCCGACTGGAGCAGCCAGCGGTACGGCGGCTCCGAGCCGGGGGGCTTCTGGACGTAGTAGAGGGCCTCGGGGGGGACCACCTCCGCCTCGGCGATCTCGTAGTGGCTGAATTGCGGCGCGTGGAAGGAGCGCGCCCGCCGCATGGCCGGGTGCCGCAGGCGGCCCTCGTCCGGACGCTCCTCCCACGGCCCCCGGAGGCCGCCGCCGCCCATCAGCAGCTCGCCGCCATGGCCGGGGCGGCCGCCGTACTGGGGAGACGAGGGGTGCTTGGGCCCCAGGGTGCCGGGATAGCGGCCCTCCGTGGAGTGGCGGAACGCGGCGTCGGGGCGGGACAGGTGGAAGGGCAGGGCGTCGGGCCGGGGGTAGAGGGGCGACCGCGGGGGGCCGGGCAGGACGCCGCCGTGGCGCCGGCCGTAGACGTCCTCCATGGCCGCCGCCACCGCCATGGCCGTCCTCTCGTCGTAGCGGGGGCCGGGGGAGAGCGGGGGCGGCCGGGGCAGGACCTCCCCCACCGAGCCGGGCATGGGGCTCTCGGCCAGGACGGTCCTGAAGTTGAAGACGTTGACCGAGTCGCTGTTGGCGTAGACGGCGCCGCCGCCGCCGCCGGACGGGCTCCGTACGGCGCAGAAGGCGGACTGGGTGGGCGTGGACACGCCCACGTTGTGGTAGGTCGGCTCCGCCCACCGCCCGTCGTCGGGGCCCCCTCGGACCACCTCCTCGTCCTCCTCCTCTGTCGTGGGGGCCCTCGGCGGGCCCCGGTCCCTCCGTTGGCAGCGCCTCCTGGGGCGGCCCTCCTCCGGGCCCCCGGAACCCAGCGGGCTGGCGTTGGGGCTCCCCGGGGGCTCCTGCAGCGGGGACTCGCAACAGCGGTGCGTGGGCAGCAGGTGGTGGGAGGGGTGGGGGCAGCGGTGGGGGTCCGAGGGGAGCTGGGGGGAGCCCCGCTCGGACTGGCCGCCCCGGGGCCCGCAGTACTGCACCTGCAGGTGGAGGACGGAGGGCCGCGTGGGGGGGGTCCTGTCGGCCGGGTGGGGGCCGTCCGGGCGCTGGGGCGGGGGGGGCGGGTAGGAGGGGCTGCGGTGGTGGCCGTGGTGGGCGGAGGAGGCGGCGGTCCTCCGCTGGGGGGGCGCGGCCTCGCTGGCCTTCTGCGCCGACTCGGCCAGGGCCAGGGCTAGCTTGCGGGCGGCGCTCGTCATGGGGGGATGGGGTGGGAGCACAGACACTGAACTCACAAGTCTATCTGCTCCTGGGGGGGGATAAGACAGACCATGCTACAGTATGACAGGACGAACAAGGCTGTGAGGAGACGCCATGACGACAACAACACATGAAAGCTGGGATAAGAAACCGAGGAGCGCTGCTGAGACAGTCCGACACGATGGTTAGTCCTTAGTTATTACTATTGTTATATTATTATTATTACTACGGCACTCAATACACGGACGGAGAAACACTTACTACTAGGTTGTTTTATTTGATTAACAAATCACACGCACTCTTAATTATTAATACGGCTATTACTAAGTAATGATCAATAAATAAACATGCACGTATTCAAACAACAAACAAAATCGTCCATAAACAAACGTTTAAAGGTTGAATCAGCGATGTTGGGTGGCGTCTCTTCTGTTGGTATTTGAAGTCTGATCCCAAACAAACAGCAAGCTCACCCCTCCCTTCCGTGTTTCGTGCATCCAGAAAAAACTATGATGAATTCAGCTCCAAACCCCACAACACCTACCCCCTTGTCGGTGATTGGTTGGATTACTATTTATTTAGGTTTTGGAGTGGTTTGTAGTACCATTTGTTTTGTGTACGATCTCCGAGCATAACCTGCCTACAGAGACGCGTTTTTTGGACGGCCTGCTTATGGGCCAGGCAGCTAGCGGATGGTGAGGAAAGATCAGATGAATGTGATGATTGATGTTTTGGCCTAGAATCGCTGATACAACCTTTAAGACGAGATAAAACACATCTTAAAACAAACATATGACCGCTGCCCCCGACGAGACCCCCCAGAGCTGTGTTCCCAGGGGCCCCACCCTGTGCCCCGTGTGCCCCCGTACTGACCTGGGTCGGGCAGGCTCTGAGCGGCCTGGCTGAGCTCGGTGAGGGCCGAGGCCTGGCTGGACTGGCTGCTGTGGGGGCGGCGGGCCCCGCAGGCGCCCCGGGGGCCCGCCTCGCAGCGCTCCGACGGCGGCGAGGAGGTGGGGACCGGCGGGGGCGTGTCCGGCGGCGGCCCCTGGTGGCCGCGGTGGGAAGACGACGAAGCGATCACGTCGGCCCGCGTGGTCGGAGCTGCGGCGGCGGCGGCCGAGGCGGAGGTGATGCGCTGGGTCTTGACGGACTTCCTGAGTTTAGACGGCGACGACGGCGGCTGGCCCCCCTTCCTCCCGCCCCGGAGGTCCGGGGAGCGGGACTGGCCCGGAACGCCGTTGGGAGGGGAGGAGACGGGGGGCCCGGAGCCCCCGGCCACGCCCTTCCGGGAGCCGCCGTCATGGCGGGTGTGCTGCCGCGGCCCGGGGATGGCGGCGGGCGGGCTGCACTGGAAGGACATGGGGTCGAAGTCCAGGTTGAAGCTCCCGGGCGCCGGCGGGCTGAGGTCGTCCAGGTCGTCGTCGTCCTCCTCCGCCGGGGGCGGGGCCGGGGAGAGCAGCAGGCGTTGCCCTGTGCTGGCGGGACGGTTGCCGTGGTGACCGTCGACGCGTGTCGCCGGCTCCTCCACCTTGCAGGAGAGGGACAGCGCCTCGCTGGTGGAGCGTGGCCGCGAGGGACGGTAGGCCGAGGGCTCAGCTGGAGGGGGGGGGGGGGGGGGGAGCACGAGCGCACGCACACACACACACACACACACACACAACAGACGAATACAAACACACACACAAAGCACACAGACAAATACAAATGCACACAAAACACACAGACACATACAAACAAACACACAAAACAGACAAATACAAATGCACACAAAACAGACACATACAAACAAACACACAAAACAGACAAATACAAATGCACACAAAACACACAGACGCATACAAACAAACACAAACACACAAAACAGACAAATACAAATGCACACAAAACACACAGACACATACAAACACACAAATACAAATGCACACAAAACACAGACACATACAAACACACACACACACAAAACATACAAACACACACAGATTTACACATGCACATTCACACGTACACACACACACGCAGACATTCACTCATACACATGCACACGCATACACACATACAGACGCAAGTACAAGCACGCACATACACGTACACATACAGACACACACATATTAGCAATCGCAGCTTAGCATCAAACATAATATGGCATCAGCGTGATATACCGGCCACTATCGTACTAATGGGCACGGGGAGTGTTAACTGCTAATATTTAATGAAATAGTTTAAAATATGCAATAATACATTAGACCCATAATACATTAGAACCTGAATTTGAGTAATTGTATAAAGATTAAACAGAAAAAATAATTAAGATTCATTAATTCAAATGAAATGTAAAACGTGCGGTGGTAATTACCTTCGATGGTATGCAGCGACGTCAGCGACTCCTCGCTCTTCGTAGAGCGTATGGTTCCGCCGTGGCCCCGCCCTCCTGGGTCACCGCCAGAGGTTTCAGAGGGATTCAAACCAACAAACAGGTCAGGAGACGGTTGACACCCACTCTATCGGGTTATCGTCACATGTGGGAGGGTCCACCCGGACGTGACGGATGGACAGATCGACCAATGCCAGCGTACCCAGTGGACTGTACCAGCTGGGAGGCTGGTCCATCCATCATACATCCGGGGGGAGACACAAGTGGCTGCTGTCGATAAAGTGGGCATGCAAACAGCAGCCGTGACAGCCTGTTTGTGAAGTCCAGGCGGTAGAGACTAACATGATGTTCCTCTAATGGCCTTTGAAGACATATTAACATTCTCAAAATGGCCGTGTGTCAACCAATCAGTGACGTCATTGATGCTACATCCATGCTTTGTATCTGTTGGATACATGTTGGAATGGAGAGAAGAGGACTAGAAGGAGAGAGGAGAGGGGAGGAGAGGAAAGAACAGGGGAGAGCAGGAGAGGAGAGGAAAGGGAAGGAGGTAAGGGGAGAGGATAAGAGGGGAGAGGAGAAGAGAAGAGAGGAGCAAAGGGGAGAGGATAAGAGAGGAGAGGGAAGGAAAGGAGAGGAGACGAGACGAGTCGAGACAAGACAAGACGAGACCAGGTTAGGTGTGGTCTGACCTGGCAGTGGGATACTCTTGATGTCGTTGGGCTCGCTGGGGTGGCGTTTCAGCTTGCGTTTGGAGACTGAGTGCGACTTTCCCAGGTGAAAGAAGGAGAGCCAGTTCCCCACGGGAGACTTCTTCCCCTTACCGGGAAGACGTTTGCTGCCAAAACAAAGAACACCTCCAGATTGCTTTCTGTTATCTGTCCAACTGAAAAAGTGCAATTCACCTTATCGTGTGATATCAAAAAGGAGATAGGGTAGCCGGGACTATCAAAAACATATACATATTACTGAATGTCAAATCTGCAGGGATTGAACCAGCCGGTGCCAGGTCTCCTAAAAGCCATGTGGAAAGAATTAAGGTCATCATGACAAACAGAGACAAATAAAAATCCTATTTGCTTTGGCTATAGACGATAGACGGAGGAAACACCTTGAGTCCACAACACTGCAGAACCCATGAGAGCCGGCGGCAGACCGGATCACAATCTCCCGGCGCCGTACCTTTCCGCCGGCAGCTCGATGACGGTGTGGAACTTGCCGCCCAGGGCCCCGGGGCCCTCGCCCACCTCGATGTACTCGCTGGGGGAGAGCGAGGGCGTGGTGGCGGGGGAGCCGAGCTGGGCCTGGGTGCGGGCCTGCGCCTCCTCCAGCGAGAGGAGCTTGGTGGACGGGGAGCACACCAGGAGGGACTTGGGCCTGGAGAGGGTGTTGTTACCTGGGGGGGGGGGGGGGGGGGGGGGTCAGACAGGGAGCACGGGTAGGCCTTGTATGTGCACGCACGTCTACACACACGCAACCATACACACACACACACACCATAGCCACCTGCATGCTCGTATGCACACACAGGCATGCACAGGGACACACACACACACACACAACCACACCAGCATAAACGCACACACTAGCATAAACACACACACATACACACCAGCATAAACACACACCCACAGCAGCATAAAAACACACACAAATCCGCATAAACACAAACACACAAAAAGCCCACAACCACACCAGTATAAACACACACACAGACACACACCCCCCTTCCCAGCGGGCCAGGTCCTTCCCCCCCGTGCCCACCTGTGCCGTCCCGTATGGCGGGGTTGAGCTTGGAGCTGAACAGCTTCTCCGTGTTGTTCAGGATGAACTCCACCACCACCGACTGGATGCGGACCTCCATGAAGGCCGCTGTGCCGCTGAAGCAGGCCGACTCGATCTGCTTGGACCTGGGGGACACACGCACACGGAGACACGCGCTGCAGTACAGGCTGACCCAGTTCACCGGCCCACAGCACCACGGAGATCTGCCCTAGTTCCCGTCGCGGATTAGTCCCAAAAGGAAAGGCGCGCCGCGGCCGGGGAACGGGGCTAATTGTGTGAGTGAGTGAGTGTGTGTCCCTGTGTGTTATTGAGTGAGTGATTGAGAGAGAGATAGAGTTTGTGTGTGTCCCTGTGTGTGTGTGTGTGTTTGTTTGTCCCTCTGTGCGCTTGAGTGAGTGAGTGAGTGAGTCAGTGAGTGTGTGCGTGAGTGAGTGAGTACGTGTGTGTCCCTATATATGCCTCCCTGTGTGTGTCCCTGTGTGCTACCTGAGCAGGTTGGGGGCCCAGACGATGGCCAGGTTCTTGGTGTGCATGTTGGTGATGGGGCTGAAGGTGGCCAGGCGGGAAAGGTGCCTCATCAGGAACTCCAGGCTCCTGGGGAGGTAACAGACACCTTGATCTGGGCGTGCCTTCACTTTAATTAAACCCAGCACTTTGACATGTTATTTGGTCTGTTCATTAATTTTGTGTGTCGTTCATTATTTGTATAGCTGACACTTAAAGTAGCAGTTGGTACGGTTTGGGATGGTTCAAAAGCACTAATTGTGTGTCCTTGATGATGTTACTATGTTGATGGTTTTTATGTCGTGCACATGTCTCATAACCTCCATGTTGTCAAGGACCCCCTTGACAACAAGATGCCACATCTCAAGGGTTTCATCCTCTGTAAACAAATCAAATTTGAATAAATCTTGAAGGTTTCCCTCGGTTTATGAGGGTAGGTCTGCTTGGGGAAGATAATCTCCTAATCAGCCAATCGCGTGGCAGCCTCTCCGAAGAGGGTCGACATGGTCAAGAGGTTTGAGAAGTCGTTCAGACCAAACTGAGTGGGGACCAATGGGATCTCATTGACCTTCACCGTGGAGTGATTGGTGGAGCCAGACGGGCTTGTGTGAGTTCATCAGAAACTGAAAGTCCTCCAGGAATTACACAAACATCAGCCTCAGGAGTTGACAGGGAATGGCCCCAAGAATACAAAGTATCCAGTCCTTTCTATCGAGTCGACTCAGGACTGCAGTCCTCTCTGTCACCAGCAGAGGGAGTCCCAGGGCGACTGACAATAGAACGTCTCTCTCGTGTCCCTTACAACTCAACCCCGCAGGGTGAATCATTCATGATAAGCTTTAGCCAGTGACTGTAGTTTGACCCCAGGCAAAGAGCGCTCTGCTAAATATTCCTCCTGTTAAATGTGCTATTATCTTCTGTATGTATCACTATATTATGCTGACACAGTGGAACTTCACCGAATACAGAGCATCACCTCCCAATGTGAACCTCAACAAATAGCAACAGACTAAAAATAGAAACTGCTGAGCATGGAAGAAAGAGAAAAGGCGTAATACAGTACAGCGGTTTTCACGTGGGGGTTCGTTGCCCCTAGGGGCGCTGTGAAGGATTGCAGGGGGTATTCGGAAAATGTGAATATTAAAGGAGACATATTATGGTGTTTTCCCAACAAGTAAACAAAGTATTTGAGTTCCAGAAAACATGTTTTTTAAGCTGTTTGATGGAAATAGCCTTTCTGGTGTCTGTAGCGTTGATGCAAATTAGCTGCTGCCCATTGACCAATGAGCTGAACCACAGCATGGAGGAGAAGGGATTGTTGCCGTTTGCTGACTCCTGGAGCTCTATATCTATATAATATAATATAACACAATAATAATATTATATACGGGTATTTATATAATCTATCTAATATCACGGCCAAAAGCTATGTGCGCCTCGGATGATATTATGAATAATAAAGACTGCGTCAGGCTGACGTCTCTGGTACTTCCACAAGTAAGGACTCGTAGTGGGGGATATCTCGGCCATGGTTGAGAAGAATTGGGGGGAAGGAACTTTGGCATTGACTCTCTGAAGTCCATCAACCGCGACATGGAGAAGAAAAGGATTGTACTCCGGGAGCTGAGCTGCCGGACTGCCTCCGAGCTATCCGCGCCGGAGCTGCCAGCCACCGTCGAAGCCGTCCGGCCGCAGTCCGGCAGCTCCGGCGGTGTACTCCGGGAGCTGAACTGGCGCCGAAGCTAGGTGGCAGCTCCAGCGGACTAGCAGCTCAGGCTGGGGTAGCTCAGCGGTAGTCTGGCAGCTCAGCCCCGGGAGTACAATCCCTTTCTACTCCATGTCTCCTCCTCCCGACTTCCCTTCGGCGGCAGCTCCGGCGGGGTGAGCTCGGCGCCAGAGAAAGGGATTGTACTCCCGGAGCTTAGCTGCAGGGCTAGCGCCGAGTTCCCCCCGCCGGAGCTGCTCGTCCGCTGGTCCACAATGTCTTAGCGAAGCTGATTGGAGGGGAGTGGGGAAGTGGGAGGTAATATTCAAATGTGCCCCCTTCCTACGTAGGAGGGGGCACCGAAACTGACTCGCTTGCTTGGTAGCTGGAGGCGGGCTGCTTCCAGAAGTGCGTATCTCACTCAAAAAATCATGTACAGACTTATTTCAAAGTTTGAATGTGTGTGGGAGCACCATCTATCCACAACAACACCCCAAATCCCAGGAAAAGTGCTGTTTTCATAATATGTCCCCTTTAAGTGTATCTGAATAGTAGTGTACAAGTTCTGTAAATCCCTCCAATGAATGAAATAAATCATAAGCAAAGTCCTGTTGTTAACCAAACCTAAAGTACTCGCAGCACCCCTTTATTGTTAACCAAATAAACTGCCTCATTAAACTTCAATATTTATATAAATTAAAAAAAGAATCCCTCCAAACATTAATTTGTTCTGGTGTAAGGGGGTACTTTAGTTGAATAAATACCCCATAAAAAATAAGACATTATATATATATATAAAGTAAAAAATTAATTAGTAAAAAACCGTTTGAGAACCACAGATTTAGCAGCCACATACAGTATCCCTAAGAGGTGACATTCCCAAAACAGCCACCAGGGTGCGCCAGTGAGCAAGACAGACCTGTAGTGCGGAGGGGGCAGCTGCTGGATGACGTTGTGGATCTTGGCCAGCCTCTCCTCATCTGTGGAGGCAGACACGGCGTCCTGGGAGGGCACAGAAGAAGAAGAAAGCGTAACTCTTTAGAGAGCTGCTTGACATTCACACTCTGCGTCTCCCTCGGCCAGTGGGCTTAATCCGCATCTTTGTGTTCGTAGAAAGCTCCTCTGAATGCACCGACCCTGCGCTTTAAACCCATCAAACAAAACGACCAATGAATCCTTTAATGTTCTTTTACCGGCCACAGATTAACAGAGACTGCTCTATCTCAGCAGATGCTCGGTTTAAAACTATTTTACCATCCTCTGACCTTTAATGCCCGTTCCTAGCGCCTGGATATAGATCCAACCCAGAGCAACCAGCCTTATGAGATCAAATCCCTTTTCCCTGGACTGGAGCCACCCTGGGAATCCACCACGGTGGTTCTGTTCACTGGAGCCTCTGATAGTACCCAGGTTGGGACCCCCCCTGGTCCAGAGCCAAACGGGAGCCCCCATGGCAGTTCTGTTCATTGGAAGTCTCTCATAGTACCCAGACTGGGACCCCCCCTCCCCCCCCGCCCTGGTCCTTGGCCAGCCTGGGCCCCCCAAGGCAGAAACTGTTATATCTTTAATAGTACCGAGCCCCCCCCCGGCCTGGAGCCTGCCCAGACCCCCCACTACGACGGCGGTACTCACGGAGAACCTCTCGTACAGCTGGTAGGTGAGCAGCGGGTTGGGCAGCTCTCTGAAGTACAGCTTGCACAGGGAGCCCACCGAGTGGATGTCCTGTCTGAACACGTCCCGGCTGAGGTCTGGCACCTGCTCCGAGTCAAACTCATGCCTGGGCACGGGTCGTGAGAACAGGGACGGGACATGGGATGGAGGGGGTGGGTGGTCGGGGAGGGGAGGGGAGGGGAGGGGAGGGGAGGGGAGGGGAGGGGAGGGGATGGTGGAAGGGGATCTTAATATGCAGGTTGTCCGTCTCATTGTTGAGGATTGAATGCTTCGTGACGATATGCTAGCGTGGGAAAACCCTCACAGGGGTATCAGTGTTTGCTTTGACTCGTGATTTGAGTTCCAGGTTGCATTGTGTTGCAACAACAAAAACAACAAAAAAAAGTAAAGGCATGTTTGTACTTTAAACCCGATTCCACAATCAGGCCTAGACTCAACTGGTCTTGACTGGTAGTTCCGGCCAGGAGTCACAAAAAGACCCATCTTGTTCATGGCGGTCAAAACCCAGGAGAGGGGGACGCACCTGAGTTTTTGGATGTTGGAGGAGATCCCAGAGAGTCTGTAGATGCCGTCCACCACGCCGTTCTTCTCAATGAACTCTGCACAGCTCCTCACCACCTTGGGCACTGCAGAGCAGGAACACGGTCAGAGCAACCAGAATCAGAATCTGATAACCACAGTAAATGTAAATCGTTGTAAGCTATTATCCTAAGTTATATCCTATCCTTCTGCTGCTGTGCTGTAACACAGGAATTTCCCCTCCAGGGGATTAATTAAGTTATCTTCTCTTATTGTATCTTAAGCACCTCGGTATACTGAAAGGGCATATATTCTTAGAATGGATGGCCCTATTGCCCAAAAACACACTCAACCAGATCATCATGTCATCAGTTAAATGTTTGTGAGGTTAAGTTGAAATGCACAGATATTGTACAACTTTATCAGACTTTGAAAGTAAGTTTGGGTCTTGCTTACGGTGTATTCAAAGCACGCAGCAATTGACAGGAAGTTGATTTAGACACACATGCCTTACTAACGACCCTCAAATCCGAATTCAGGTTCTTGGATTTGATTCTTACATTCTGGATTAGCATAAAGATTTAGAATCCAACCCAAAAAACCCTGCAGTAGGATTCACCTACTGCAGGGTTGATCCAAGTATTATAACAATCACTGGATTCACCTACTGCAGGGTTGATCCAAGTCTTATAAGAACCACAGGATTCATCTACAACAGTGTTTATCGAAGTCTTATAACAAGTGCATCCCCCACCAGGCCTGGCAGCTCTGACCTTCATATCCCGAGTTGTGGAGGTACTCTCCCAGGTCGCAGCCGAACACCCTCTCCTTCAGGATCCCCCGCTGGCGCAGCTTCTGGGGGGGGGGCCGCGACTTCATGAAGGACCGCAGGAAGGTCACCAGCTTGCCGTGCTTCTTACACACTGGGAGGGTTGAAACACACACACACACACACACACACACACACACACACACACACACACACACACACACACACACACACACACACACACACACACACACACACAAACAAAAAGATACAGACACACACACACACACACACACACACACATTTGGTCATTAAGCAGTTACTTTTCCGTGACTAGAAAGTGCAACTACAAAAGAACCAAATTAAAAAAACAACCTGTAGAGAGCAGGGTAGCAATAGGAATCAGAAAGATTTATTACATAACAGTTCAATCTGAAGCCACAGAGAGTAGCTCGACATGAGCGGTAAAAACAACAAAGTGCTTCATCTGTGGCGGGTTGCATCATCACAAGCAGAGAGTTGAAAGCCGGGGAATCCTTCTTTGGAGGGGGACAGACAGGAGGTACCTGGCTTTGGCATGGCACTCTCCACAGAGGGGGGCATCTTCTCACTTATCAGCTCCACGCAGTCGCAGGGGAAGAAGCCCACCTGCGTGGGAGAGGAGGGGGGGGGGAGAGAGGGCTGTTTCAACATGATTCACTCTGAGCTGGGGACGGCAACTTTGGAGAAACCAGCCAGAGTGAGCTCGAATTTAAAAGTATCCAGCCCAGGGTTTTTTTTCTCGTGGGACTTTTCAGGAAGGACATGTAGAGAGGCTTCTTTCTCGCAAACTGCATATATAAACTATTATCTGCGTGCTTGCTAGATAGTCTGCGACAATGGGTAGGTGCAAATTCGAGGACAGTTGGCTGGAAGACGTCCGTTTCCGAAGTTGCCTCGCGTCTGTTGCCAACCCCCACCATCGCGTGTTTTAGGTCTTAAATTTCATTCAATGTGGTATTAAAAAGGTCTTAAAAAGTCTTAAATTTGACTTGCTGAAACCAAATTAACCCCTCCCCTCCCTTCAGGCCCATCTCTAAAGCCACTCCCCCAAAGCGCATGACTTGCTCGCTAGCTTTAGCAGTGGGTCTGTCCATCCTTGTGGAAGACTTCGGTCATGTGTGCGCACAGGTAGCCGGGTAGGTAGGATGACAGACAGGTGAGCCAGCCAATCAATTCACAGAAGCTAGGGATACCTTTTTGTGTGGTCAGAGCATTTGATTATCGATTGCTGGCAGAGAATTTCCACAAATATGACAAAAATGCTTATAAAATAAATGGCCTACCCTAGCAATAAAGAGAGGATCAGATGTATTATTTAATATACAGATACATAGAGTTGTCTCTACCTGAAAGCCGTGCTTCCCCCTCCACCAGCCAGTGTCTTCTTTAGGGGGCATGTCGATGACCGACACAATGTCCCCCACCTGGAATAGGGTTATTTTTAGATTAGTCCGTAGAGGCAATATAAAGACACAGCATGATGGCCCTTTCAGAAAGCCCAGGACGATCACATAAAGTACACCAAGAAACAAGACATTGAAAAGTAAACACAGGAAAACAATTTCTTCCCAAGTGTTGCCAAGTCACGTGTGTTATTTGTATTTAGTGTTTGTCTACCTCTGCTTTCACGCACAACACAAACTACACAAACTACACCAACTACACCAACTACACAAATGCAGGTGTTTCAATTTCTCTGCATTGAAGCGATTGCTCAGTTTGTGTGCGCGCGGCGTGTGACGTCACGGGGGTCACCTCAAAGGTCAGCTCGTCCGGGGCCTGGGCGGTGTAGCGCTTGGTGACATGGGCGGCGGCGATGGCCGGCACGTTGATGGAGGACTCCTCAGACACCAGCAGGTGGTTCCCCTTGTTGTCGATCTGTCCGGGGAGGGAGAGACGTGAGACACGTGGGTCAGAACACCAGATTTACATTAAGCATTCAACAAATGATTTTTTCCAAGGCGACTTACAGTACATTTGTCGGAAGAAAGAGAAACAATATATCGCTGTCGGTTCAGTAAGGATTTTCATAGAAACAAGTGCCAAGCACTAACCATCATTAGGTTAACCAATTCCCCGCTATACAACAAAGATAGCTAGGAGAAGACGCTACACAATGCTAAGTCCTCTTCTGCGCGACACTCAGTCCACTAATGAAATATAGAGCGTTTATACAACATCAAATGTACGTTGAAAGGACTTGGATATTGGTTTTCAGTGTTTGTATTTTCTTTTTAAATGTTTGTATTTGTTTTCTTGTCTTCATTTGTCTGTTCTGTTATGCTGCAAATGGAGCCGATGTGATGCATCACGGTTTCAGACTTGTCTGACGATAATGGGTTATCGTTGTGTGCGGTGCGGTACATCCGACACTGATGGATGACTCAAAGCCTTTTGGCCCTTTGGAGGCGGGAGTTCAATACGCAGTACGTGCTGATGAAAAGCTACCTCCATCCACGTCAACACCGGACCGCAGTTGATGTTGTTGTCAGCCAGGGCAGAGAACTGGGAAAGGTATGCGGCCAGCATCTTGGTGACACACTGGTGACACGCAGGAGAGAGACGGAGAGAATCCGTTAGTGGGAACATGGTGCACATGTCCTCAGACTGCCCTCCCCCCGTTGAGTCCCTAAGAGTACGGCTCCAGCATGAATTAGAGCAAGTTTTGTATCCGAGGTGGAGAAGGGTCAACTTTTATTTACTAGTTAAGTACTTCATTAATCCCGGACAGGAAATATCATGCAGCAGAAGCTTTTATCCAAAGTGACAGCGTGGATTCAGAAACGTGTCGTAAACAGGTAGCGGTGAGGCATCCTGATTAAGTATGCCTCCATGTTAGCTATTGACATTGGGGAGTCGACACCCCAGCCACTACACTATCCTCCATCCCCATGATACTGCTGTTATGTTATGTGATATTGTAGTTGATCACCCGAGTTGATATTGGATAGATATTGGGTACAACGTGTTCAGTTTAACAGTATTATGAAAGTATTATACATGATTTACAGTGCCTAATAATACAAATATTTCTTACTGGTATAGTTGCATAAAACTGCTGTTTATGATGATAACCCCATTAAGTTTAATCTTATGATAATATTAAGAATGATATTTATATTAAAGGGCAGCTTCTGCAGTCATAAAGGAAAATAACTGGCCCTGAGGGGTCCTTTAGCCAATCAGGGCAGAAGCACCAGCGTCTCTGGCCAATAGCAGGGCCTGGTGTTGTTTTTCCAACCCACCTCATCGGGTCCCTTCAGTGTCTCATGGCGAGGCAGCTCGGCTAGCTGGGAGAAACGCCGGTCGAAAATACACAGATGGAGGTGCTTGTCCAGCACCCTGAAGTCCTCGAAGGACCGCTTCACGAGCCAGCTCCGGCCCTGCAAGAAACACAGCAAGGTCCTTAAAGGACCTCTTCACAAGCCAGCTTCAGCTCTGAAAGAAACACAGCAAGGTCCTTAAAGGACCTCTTCACAAGCCAGCTTCAGCTCTGAAAGAAACACAGCAAGGTCCTTAAAGGACCTTTGCACAAGCCAGCTCCGGCCCTGAAAACATCACCGAAAGGTCCTTAAAGGACCTCTTCAAGCCAACTTCAGCCATGCAAACATCACAGCAAGGTCCTTAAAGGACCTCTCACGAGCCAGCTTCAGCTCTAGAGAGTGCAAACAACACAACACACTCCTTAAAGGACCTCTTCACCAGCCAGCTTCAGCCCTGCACAGAACAACCCTGAGATGATACATGGAGCGGTCAGGGGTCCGCCTCATGTTTCTATTAAGATGATGAAGTGTTGTGTGATAGGAATGGTACCTGGCAGCCGATCTGGACCAGAAACAGCAGCTCTTTAGAGTCCAGGCCAGCCTTCTGTCCTTCCCCTTGGTCCTCTGCAAAAGACAGCTTCAGAGAGAGAGAGAGAGAGAGAGAGAGAGAAAGAGAGAGAGAGAGAGAGAGAGAGAGAGAGAGAGAGAGAGAGAGAGAGAGAGAGAGAGAGAGAGAGAGAGAGAGAACGAGAGAGAACGAGAGCGAGAGCAAGGGCGAGAGAGAGAGAGAGAGAGAGAGTGAGAGAACGAGAGAGAACGAGAGAGAACGAGAGAGAACAAGAGCGAGAGCAATGGCGAGAGAGAGAGAGGGAGAGAGAGAGAGAGAGAGAGAGAGAGAGAGAGAGAGAGAGAGAGAGAGAGAGAAAGCGAGACAAAGAGATGGGGGGGGTTAGAGAAAAGAGGTCAATTTTGAAACATTCTCGGGAACCACATTTTAAATAATGGATGAGAAGGACCTTTCTGCACGTCTGACCTACTGGAGTATACGGAGAGCAAAGAGTGACTGTGTGTGTTCAGCCCAGGTGTGTGTCCTGTGAGCCCCGAAGCTCCAGTGTGTGGGAGGAGCCCGCCGAGTTTACTGGGCGTGTGCACAAAGCTCACTTAAGCTCAGGTGAACAATCAAAATAAAAACATTTGTATAAATTTTGAGTTGTACATTTAGTACGTGCATCACTCTAATGAAAGGATATATCTGCATTAAACCTTATGGAACTGGCCAGTCTTAGAGTAATGCTCGTTGGTAAATGACCAGCAAGACACAACTGGCATAAAAGCTTTTCTGAACGTAGAAAAAATAAATAAAGAAAAAGCAAATCTTCAGGAGGAGGTTTGAAATGGCCGTGCTGATGTCGTCTGCAACATAGGACCCATGTTCAGACGTCCACCTCCCTCCCTGCAAGTCTGCCCATAAAACCACAGCCATAAATCCTGCAGTAGGAGATTCATAATGCATGAGTTATGAGTTGCCAGGGCGACAGCTACAGCAGTCATGCGTAGTGCTGAAATATCGTCCGCCTTTCTGAGATGTTCTACATAAACCGTTAAAGACCAACAGTTCAGAAGAGGAACACCGCGCAGAATGAGAGGAGACATCAAAGGGGCCCGGGACCCAAGCGAGGTGAGGGAAGGGAGTTTGGTTATTTATAAATGTGAGCAGCAGTTGATCCAGATTCCCCCGCTCTCCACCACGACCTACTTTACACCATCACCGCTCGACACTTCCACAGGAACAATGCCGGCTCTGCGACGTCGAGACGCCTGCAGAGAGCGAGAGAACGATGGGGGCTGCTGCGACGACATCCTGCCCGGGTCCGGGTGGAGATCACCACAACATTGGATCAGGAGCCCTGATTGCAGTCACTAAACGACCAAACCGTGGTTGAGTAATCACGTGAAAGCCGTGGTGGGGCTCAAGGAAGAAGGACGCACCATTGCGCAATAGCGTGAAACAAACTACACAGCTAACTCCTCAAAGTGAGACAATATCCCCAAATCCCGTATCCGAATGAAAAGCCTACAAAAACAAAAAAATACCGCAGCTCAAAACAGCTCGAAAGCCACCCAGTATCGACCCCACGCCTGGACGCATTACTTATTCATGAGCATGTGGCGCCGAGCGCTCAGACACAAACACAACGCATGCAAAGGAAAAAGCGACACATTCAAGTTACCTGCGCCTATCGCACAACGACACGGGAGACCTGACCACAGCGGGGCGGCATGGTGCGGACGGAGTGTGGTCCCACTCATGGTGAGCCACCGTGGTCTCTACCAGGCTGGGTCTCTAGCAGGCTGGGTCCCTCTCGCTGGGCTGGGTGGGCCGGCGTCGACTGCAGCGTGGGCCGCGAGGAGGAGGAGCGGCGGCTAGACCGGAGGCTGCCTCCAGCAGAGTTCAAGTGCTGCTGCTTCCCCGCCCGGCCCACGCCCCCCCCCTCCCCTCCTCCTGACGTAGCCCCCTCCCCTCCCCTCCTCCTGACGTAGCCCCCTCCCCTCCCCTCTCCCTGACGTAGCCCCCTCCCCTCCCCTCTCCCTGACGTAGCCCCCTCCCCTCCCCTCCTCCTGACGTAGCCCCCTCCCCTCCCCTCCTCCTGACGTAGCCCCCTCCCCTCCCCTCCTCCTGACGTAGCCCCCTCCCCTCCCCTCCTCCTGACGTAGCCCCCTCCCCTCCCCTCCTCCTGACGTAGCCCCCTCCCCTCCCCTCTCCCTGACGTAGCCCCCTCCCCTCCCCTCTCCCTGACGTAGCCCCCTCCCCTCCCCTCTCCCTGACGTAGCCCCCTCCCCTCCCCTTCCCCTGACGTAGCCCCCTCCCCTCCCCTTCCCCTGACGTAGCCCCCTCCCCTCCCCTTCCCCTGACGTAGCCCCCTCCCCTCCCCTTCCCCTGACGTAGCCCCCTCCCCTCCCCTTCCCCTGACGTAGCCCCCTCCCCTCCCCTTCCCCTGACGTAGCCCCCTCCCCTCCCCTCCCCTCTCCCTGACGTAGCCCCCTCCCCTCCCCTCCCCTCTCCCTGACGTAGCCCCCTCCCCTCCCCCAGCCTGGTTCAGCCTGCCTAGACGAGAGCACCCAGAGCTCCCGCCTCCTTCCCAGAGCGGTAAATGATGTAGGAGAAAACATTTAAAAGGGGTATTCTCACCGCCCACCACAGTTTGTATCTGTTTCTCTCTCACTCCCTCGCTCAACATCTCGTCCCCCCCTCCTCCATTTTCTCTCCCTCCTACCCCCCCCCCCCCGCCCCCCCCGCCCAGCTTTTTCCCCTCCCTTATTCTCCCTCCCTCTCTCTCGTGCTCTCTCCCTCCCCTCCATGGAGTGAGTCTCAGGGGGGAGAGTGTTAGCCAGGGAGGGGGCAGAGTGCTAGCACGGCCACACAGACGAGTGTGCACGTGATGCACCGTGCATGAGAGGCACCATGCACGTGAGAACGGGACGCCCGGGTCCTAGTGGTGAAAGATTCTCGAAGGGAGCATCGTTTCATTCCAAAAATAACTACTCTACTTTTCAACATTGCGGCTAAACCGGAGGGGAATGTGCTGTGTGTGTATTTGACTGTGTGTGTGTGTGTGTGTGTGTGTGTGTGTGTGTGTGTGTGTGTGTGTGTGTGTGTGTGTGTGTGTGTGTGTGTGTGTGTGTGTGTGTGTGTGTGTGTGACTGTGTGTGTGACTGTGTGTGTGTGTATGTGACTGTGTGTGTGTGTGTGTGTGTGTGTGTGTGTGTATGTGGCTGTGTGTGTATATGAATGTGTGCGTGTGTGTGGATGTGACTCTGTGGGTGTGTATTTGACTCTGTGTGTGTGTATGTGACTCTGTGTGTGTGTATTTGACTCTGTGTGTGTGGATGTGACTGTGTGTATGTATTTGACTCTATGTGTGTGGATGTGACTCTGTGTGTATGTGACTGTGTGTGTATGTATGTGACTCTATGTGTGTGCATGTGACTGTGTGTGTATGTTACTCTGTGTGTGTATGTGACTGTGTGTGTGCCTGTGTGTCTGAATGAAGGTGTGTTTGAGGAGGTGAAGGGGGCTACACCCTACTGCAGGATGCAGTGGAGAGACATCACCTCCGTGTCCCCTCCCGCCCTGTCCTCTATTGTCCATGAATAGAGAGAGACGGGTGGACCCGGCGACGATTCAACCACCGGGACAAAGACTTGCTGCTCTCACGTTACTCAACTTCCTCACATGGTGACGAGCCGTAGACCCGATGCATAAGCCTGTAGCAATACTAATAATAATGTCATCATTCATTTTACAATCAAAAAAGCGGACTTTCTTTTAATATGAATATGTGTTGGTGTCCGTGTGTATGCAGATACAGTATGCATTGTGCGTACGCAGATATGCGTGTGCACAGATCAATTGTGCATGTGTGTGTCAAGATACACTGTTCATGTGTGTATAAATACAGTGTGCATGTTAGTTCACAGATACAGTGCGCATGTGTGTGTACAGATACAGTATGTTTGTGTGTATTTAGATGCAGTGTGCATGTGTTTACAGATACAGTGTGCATGTGTCTATTCAGATAAAGTGCGCATGTGTGTACAAAAGTACAGTGCGCATGTGTGTGTACAAATACAGTGCGCATGTGTGTGTGTTCAGATACACTGCGCATAGCGCACTGAGCATGACAGCAAAGCCATGGCAGATTCCCCGGAGTGATATTTCTCTCATGGTACAGGCTGTCCGTCTTTATCTTCTTGGTGGTAAGCTGTTCAAGGTCACTGCAAACGGCTTAACCGCTTCAATCCCGCCTGCAGTCTACAACGTGGTGTGTTAGCGCACTACTGCAGTGTAGCTGTCCCCGGCAGGATCAGTGTAACATAATACACATATGCTTTCATGCGGAGGTGCACTTAATAAAGGCGTAGGGGGAGGCAAACGGTCCACTGCTGCCCCCTGCTGGCGGATTACTGATATTGCAACAAAGAGGGTCGGCTAACCAGTCAGCTAACAGCCACTTTCACAAATTACCGAGGTCTGCTCTGCTGCCTCTCATTATCGCTGTAGCGACAAATGCTCCACAAGCATTTACACAAGTATTTCTACAGTATACAACCCGACGGATGTATACTAGATATATCTATCTCGTGCCACAGTGCAGGTTGTTGTGGAGTCTGGGATAACAAGGGATTGCCATCTGGGAAACTGCTCTGTTCTGTCACAGCTCACTGGTTCATTGTCGCTGGTTGATGCCCTAACGTTTATTCCAACTCATAGACTGGACCACAGGTCCCTTTGAAACAGTGACGGTGGTATCGCTTTATCTTTTGAAAACATATGGGCCGAACATTGTTCAGGAGGTAGAGCGGGTTGACTGGTAACAGGAAGGTTGCTAGTTCGATTCCCGGCTCCAGCTAGCTCAGTGGTTCGGTGTCCCTGAGCGAGAGACCTCACCCTGACTGCTCCCGACGAGCTGGCTGTCGCCTCTCATGGCTGACACCGCCGTCGGTGTGTGAATGTGTGCATGAATGGGTGAATGTTATTAAGTGCTTTGAGTGGCTACTGGTTAGAAAAGCTCTCAATAAATACAGTCCATTTACCATACGTTTAAAAATGAGCTCTAATGTATTTATTCTGTGTTCATGACTTTGGCGTATCATCAAAAAGGAGACAGGGGACTCTCTACAAAGACTCGACACTACGCTGTCCTACAACAACACAAGCAGCCTTTCGCTGTGGGCCTCACCTGGACGGTGCCAAAGTCCACGTTCTCGTAGTGGAAGTGGGCGCACTCTGCCAGCCTCGGGAAGTGACCTCTGGTGAAGGTGAGCCTGAGGGACGGAGAAACACAGCCCATCAGAGAGAGTGAGAGAGAGCAAAGAGAGTGAGAGAGAGCAGAGCGAGTGAGAGAGAACAGGGAGAGGGAGAGTGAGCAGAGAGAGTGAGAGAGAGCAGAGAGAGAGAGTGAGCAGAGAGAGAGTGAGCAGAGAGAGAGCAGAGAGAGTGAGAGAGAGCAGAGAGATTGAGAGAGAGCAGAGAGAGTGAGAGCAAGAAAGAGTCAGTGAAATTGAGAGCAGAGAGAGTGAGAGAGTAAGAAAGACAGTGAAAGTGAGAGCAGAGACAGAATGAGAAAGAGTGAAAGTGTGAGCAGAGAGAGAGTGAGAAAGAAAGTGTAAGAGAGAACAGAGAAAGAAAAAATGGGCGAAAGAATGCAATCAAACCCAGGGGGCAAGGGAGTCAGAGATTGAGAGAAAAGGAGCCTGAGTCAGACAGGGCGAGAGCGAGCAGGGAGAATGAGTAAGAGAGAGAGCAGGGAGAACGAGTAAAAGAGAGAGCAGGGTAAACGGAGAACAAACAAGGAACAAGGGAAGAAGAGCAAACAAAAAGACACTGGGCCCATTGAAGACGGGCGGAGACAGCAGGTCCACTAATCCGCCTGACACCCATCCACGCTTTTTTTTCTCTCGTCTTACGGCTCCCTGGCCTGGATAGGAGCCCTGGTTTACAGCCCATAATAGCAGCCGAGGTGTCGCGGGTGGGACCTACTTCTTCATGTGTTTGACCTTCATGCTGGCCGTGCTCACGCAGGAGCGCAGGAGTGGCTCCGCCGCCGGGGGGGGCTCGGTGACGTCATCGCTCCCCATCTGGCCGAGAGTAAAACAGGAGCCAACGTCAACGACCCACCATCCATAACCGGCCGTCTCGCGGTGAGCACGCAGCGGCCATTCCCCCCCTACGCATTCAGTACGGGACACTGCTAGCCCGCTCGCGTCAGACTTTGAACTCCCGACTGTCGTAAACTGCAGGGTCGGGTGTGTGTCGACCAATCGCGGGTCACCGTGGGGTCACATGGGCGTGTGTGTGGGTGTTCGTACCCTGGCAGTGGACAGCTCTTGGGGGGTCTTCTCTGGGTTGGGGGTTATAGCTGGTGGTGGTAAGGTGGCGTCTTTGGCTCCGTCGGAGGCACAAGGTCTGAAAGGTAAATGGTGTAAGAGAAGGCGTGAATGGTGAACAATGAGTGTTCCTGTACATTGTGGGTCGCTTTGTCCAGATACACAGAGGGCGAAGGTGGGAGAGAGAGGGGCATTCACAGGTTGTTACTGTGTGTGTGTGTGTGTGTGTGTGTGTGTGTGTGTGTGTGTGTGTGTGTGTGTGTGTGTGTGTGTGTGTGTGTGTGTGTGTGTGTGTGTGTGTGTGTGTGTGTGTGTGTGTGTGTGTGTGTGTGTGTGTGTGTGTGCATGCCACCAGGCAGGCAGCGATGAATACATTACACTATGACAGGTGGATAAAAAAAGACCAAAAAGGGGAAACAAAGCAGAAACAAAACAAACATGTTGGAATAATGAACACGTCAAGGTAATAATCGACCCAGACATCTGAGGGACTTCGACCACTTCCTCACCGTCGAGGAAGCTGGCCATCCTTTACCAAACACAGCGCTAGCCCATGTTGGCCAGCCCTGGTGTGAGTGGCCTTTGTGTGTTCATGGGGTAACCAAAGCCCTTCTATTCAGCGCACTCCAGCCACAAGGGAGTGTTTCAGAAAACTTCCCAGTGAGTCAGTGAGTTCCTTGGGGAGTGGAGGCCTCGTCCAATCAGCACAGGTTTTATTAAGCATGAGAGCCACACTCCACGGGAGTCACACGGCGTCCCGCCTTTCATACTGACAAAAGTCATAACCAGCAGGACCATAATAAACAGTGACACAATAACCAATAACCATTGTGATATGTTTATGTAACACACGTGCAGTATCAGGTGCAAAAGGTGCTTCACTTTAAACAAATGAGGCTTGATAAATCGGACGGGCGTAAAATAAATAGATTAAAATTACATTCAAACGAATGCCAACGAAGGGACGAACACAGACAAATCGATTAAAAGACCGTACAAAACGTGTGTGAGAGAAGAACGATAAACACTTTACAGATGTGTTCACACAGACAAGCTAAGCTCCTCTGGCAGACTGATGTATCCTCATCCCTTCAGGCCCAGGAGAGACCAGGGAACGAGAGCATATCTCTCTGAAACATAATGATTACGATCTGCATTCACCGACGGTGTGAGCGAGAGCAGGGCATGCAGTCACCTTCATCCAAACACACCGTCCTCGCCCTCCCACCGCATAGACAACTCGACAGATTTTCTTTCACCCATCCTCTCATTCAACCTACACACCTGCACATAAACCCGCACAGATACACACACACAGCACCAAAGCCTAGCCTAGCACTGAGTCTATTTTGAGCTTGTACACAGAAAGGCACAAGCCTCCACATGGCTGACAACATGCCTAGCGTGGGAACAAACACACACGCCCACACGCACACGCCCACATGCCTGCGCTGCGTATCTACGAGCGGTTTCATGCGAAGGGACTCACCCTTCAGGGACGTCACCACTTCCTGCTTCTCCCCCTGGTCCGGAGGCAGCGTTCTCGATCACCGCGGCAACCGCGCATCCAGCCTCCATGATGTTGCCTTACCGCAACAGCCCGCTTAGGAGGAGGAGAGGAGGAGTGGGAGGGGGAAGAGCGAGAGAGAGAGAGAGACAGAGACAGGAGGGAGGGGGAGGAGGAGGGAGGGAGAGATGGAGGAAAGGTGGTTGGTTAGAATGGAGAGGAGGACGAACGAGAAGAGGAGTGTGAAACGAAAGCTCTGGACGTCGCCAGCCCAACGAGGCTAAAGCGAGAATGGTCTCGAGGCTGTACATCCAGCAGCCAGCAGACACTGTAATAGCCGATGACATCATGCTTCAGCTCCCTCAAGGTGCTTTGGTGAAGATGCAAACGATGCAGAGCTATTTCTCCCAGACATTCGTTTAATTTCAAAAGGCCACCCAGCCAAGTCAAGTTAATCTCAAGATAGAGACGGCGAGGAGACATTCCATAGCCGACTTAAACATTATATATAAAAGCTTGCTTGTTATACTTTTGAATGCTTTGTGTATTCAGAGTCTGAATGCCGTTGGTGGCCAAGACGTGGGATTTTCTTCTGTCTCTACGACAGAGATGCGTGTAAGTAGATCCAAGTGGATTATCTCTCCATCTTCCCTACTGTAGTGAAACCTAACTGAAAGAATGTCCTGATAAGCTTGAAATCAGACCCCACTGAATGCACCGGTGCAATTTCCCCTTTACGAGTCAAAACAAACATGCACACAGGGATGAGCCTTGATAACAAAGACACCGGGGTGAGACCAAACAAACAGCCTCACACTTGGATGAACCTTCAAACTCTTGAACTGCTCAGGATTACAGAAGATGAATAGCGGGGGTGTCATCTCTTATTTGACGAGGTTCTCGCCATTCAAAATGACGGTTGAACTGACTCTTACCATCATTACTAAACATTACAGAAACTATGAGGTAAAGAGTTAATATTCCTCCTTCAAAAAACAACAACGCATGTTTTCCATAAACCCCGTTGTCTGAGAGGGCTTGTGGGCTTGTACCCAATACCCACATGGGTTTACTTTGTACCCATGTGGGTTTGAACCCATGTTTCTGCCATATTCTCCAACACCGATACCATACGTTGGGTGGGTTTCAAATGATCCCCTGGACAGTGCGTCCCTGACAGGGCAGACGTCTGATCGGAGATGCATTGTCAGCCAGGGCATAGTAGCTCTTCCCAACAGCACAGTTGGCCCCAGGCCACCACAGTGTTGCTGACCGACACTACTGCCAGACCCCCGACTCAGCAGAACCCCACAGCAAACATACTTATAGGCTACAGGCTAAACCAGACCCAGCTCTGTTGCACAATGTTATCTCTGGCCTCTCAGGAAGAAACGCTGCTGGGTGAATGAACGATACGCTACGTTACAAATCGACTTGAGAAATGGCTCGACGAAACAAGCTGTGTGGAGTCAACATGAACAGGTGTGAAGAAGTCAGAAGTGCAGAACATTGCTACGCCATCTTCTTCAGAAAAAGGCAGTAGTCCTAGTTATGTGCTTCCTGTATTAGGATTGGGCCAACTGGTAATTGTCTATTAAGCCTTAATGATAACTGTAATCATTGCCTTCCAAGCACCTACTAACTAACATACAGCACAGGCCTAGTAGGGCCCACTGCAAGACTGACAACACTCCCCGCTGGGCCCTCATAGGCCAGTGATGCCGGTCTGGTCACAGACTTAGCAGCTCTTTTTGTATGTGGATGGCTTTGAGCGGAGACAACACAGGTTTAGATGAGGTAATCGTCAAAGCAAAATATACGCCATTGGACATAGTTAAGACATATCTCACTTATGAGTGTCATCAACTACGGCAGGTGCCAAGGTAAATAGTTGAGACATATCTAAACGCATACTCTGTGGTTGAGTCATCAAACGAGGAGTTGCCGACGTGCATCCAGGAACAAGTCGGTTGTGCCCAAATGTTTTTTTTGTAAAACACTCAACAAACAAAACTGCAGCAGTGTGAATTTACATTTAAAACAGGAAATATGCAAAATTCTCTATGCTACAGGCTGTGCAAATACATTGATGGGAAATATTTTTTATGGTTTTGAGATAGGCAAGACATAGGAAGAGTCCTATGAGACCTATGACATTTACGTTTTTTTTCTGGAAACTCAAAGTGCTTACAGTGAAGGGGGGGGGGGGGGACCTCACCAACCACCACCAGTGTGTCAGACCCACGTGGGTGATGCATGGCAGCCAATCGGTGCCAGGATGCTCACCAACCACCAGCTTGAGGTGGAGAGTGTGGGAATTAATGAATCAGCCAATTATACAGGGGGATGATTAGGGGGCCAGATTGAATGAGCATGGTTGGGCAGTTTTAGCCAGGACACCGGGGAATCCCCTACTCTTTGCGATAAGTGCCCTGGGATCTTATTACGACCTCAGTGAGGCTTAGCTCAGGATGTAGAGCAGGTTGGCTGGTAACCGGAAGGTTGCTAGTTCAAATCCCAGGCTCCTCGTAGCTGATCGGCGAGGGGTCTGTGAGCATGGCATCTCACCTAAGTGCTCCTAACGAGCTGGTTTTCGCCTTGCAGGGTTGGCTCCGCCGTCGGTGTGTGAATGTGTGTGTGATTCGTTGTACGACACTATGGATAATAACATAACCTAATTGTAAATGAATGTCTGCATAATTACAAATAACACACAGACAAAGGTATATGTGTGTCGTTGAGGAGAATGAGACAGTGTGCGTCCGATGGCCTACATGCTAGAAATGCTAAAAGGGAACTAGGGCAAAGCCTATGTGAAGGCCATATATCTGGTGGTTTATTAAATACATGGGCAACGACGGCTCGACGTGAACAGATGCCTGCATATTAATAACGACCGTGGGGTCTACAGAGTGGTGCCCAGTACACATCAGACTAGCCTCCATAGTAAATGGGTTAGGGATGAGTCACGTTTTATGTGTCGGAAAACAGAGAGAGACCCAGAAAGTATGGCCAGGAAGTAGAGTGGGTGGAGGGGGAGCTGTGGAGGCCTCAAATATCTCCTCGCGCCGTGCTGTTGGTAGCTCGGTTCCTGTCTGTCCTATATAGCAACACACACTTCCAGAGGATGAACTAGCCTTACTAGACTAGTGTTGCTGCAGAGAGCTGTCTGACTAACAGAAGATTGGTTTTGGGTAGATGGGCAGATGGCAGTGAGGGAGGGCAATAAGTTATCGTTCTGTCTTAAGGTTTCCCAATCAGCATTCTCCTCTGGAACGCAGCAGGGAAGTTAAGAGAGAGAGAGAGAGAGAGAGAGAGAGAGAGAGAGAGAGAGAGAGAGAGAGAGAGAGAGAGAGAGAGAGAGAGAGATCAAGCGAGCTAGAGGGAGGTAGAGAGAGGCAGAGAGAGAGAGAGGGGAGCAGAGAAAGAGACAGAGAGAAAGAGAGAGACCAATGACCAATTGAATTGAATTGAATTGAATTGAGAGAGAGAGAGAGAGAGAGAGAGAGAGAGAGAGAGAGAGAGAGAGAGAGAGAGAGAGAGAGGGAGAGAGAGAGAGAGAGAGAGAGAGAGAGAGAGAGAGAGAGAGAGAGAGAGAGACAGATAGGTACGGAGAGAGACAGAAAGTGAGAGACCAAGCAAGCTAGAGGGAGGTAGAGAGAGGCAGAGAGAGAGAGAGAGAGAGAGAGAGAGAGAGAGAGAGAGAGAGAGAGAGAGAGAGAGAGAGAGAGGCGGACCAAGAGAGAGGGAGAAAGAGCGAAAGAGAGGCTACGGTTGCCATGGTAACCTCTCCCCGTCCATCGTGACTGGATGCGCTCCTTAAGACTGAGGATGAGGTAGCAAGAAAACAGAGGAGGCGATGGGAGAGACGACTCAGCGGTTCAGTGGGGGGCTCCCGGACATTGAATCTGTGCCCCATGGGAGACCCAGCCCCCCCCTACCCGACCGGACACATGGTCCTGACCTGTAAACCCCTCTGCTCATGCATATGAACAGATATTACAGCTGACTAATATTTCACGGCCCAACTTGCCTTCATGGTGATCATGTACGTGTGTCGGTGTGTCGCGTGCGTGTGTGCGCGCGCGTGTGCGGGGAAAAGGATCTAAAATGAGGTGGGAGGGAGTCTTTGCATTATGTAATCTGCTTGAAATGTGGGAGTGTGATTAACTTTACTTCATCTCACACAGACGGAGATGGCGACAGAGCTCCGTGCCACACAGCCTGCGATCTGACGGGATCTGACAGCATCACCGATGAGGACGACAGACAGACTGACTGAGTGGTCAGACAGACAGACAGACAGACTGACTGAGTGGGACAGACAGCAGATCGGGCTGAAACACTAAAGACTCGTTGGCCCACATGTATTCTGTGGTGCTATAGGGTTTATTATTAAATAATACTGACAAAATGAATAAATGACATTAGGATCATTGAGTATTTAGGTGAATGTATCGATCGATTCAACCCAAACAGGTAGACTTACACGTCGATCGTAATAACCGCAGGGTAACCTGATTGCAGTCCATAGCCTAGCGATACTCGCTACAGAAACAGTATGTCAACATTTCATTCACTTGTAATTGTAGTTCCTGATTTAAAGCGCTAAACTTTGGGAGCAGGTTGCTGGACCATACAGCCCACAGTATGGTTGCGCCTCTTCTGCGCAACAAGC
Organism: Gadus macrocephalus; assembly: GCF_031168955.1. Lineage (NCBI taxonomy): Eukaryota > Metazoa > Chordata > Actinopteri > Gadiformes > Gadidae > Gadus > Gadus macrocephalus. The sequence goes on along the minus strand of NC_082397.1, from coordinate 10,580,504 downwards.
GCAGGTCCGGGATAGCTTTTTCACCACGCAGCTTTACCTTATAAATCATTAATATACGTCAACATCCTCGAGAAACTTCTCCACCATCATCTAAGCACAGGTTTCGGTCGCCTTCCCCATGCCAAACACCTACCTGTAACCGCACCACCACGCGAGTACTCCTCTCTGCTGCTTCCTCTGAGACGCACAGCGTTGTGAAGCCAATCGATCAGGCCAGTCGATCAGGCGCGTCGATCAGGCGCGTCGTTTCCCGCAGCATGGCAATATGTCACACAACACATCATAGGCGTTTGTTGGAAAGTTTAAACAACAATTTAAGGTGCGTCGCCGCTGCTGCTGTGTGACCCGACGGATCCCGACGCCTCTTCGGCTCTGGAGAAAATCCTGCACTCGTCACGGGGTGCGCGCACAGCTGGTTGCGTGCCCGCGCCCGGCCGCGGACGACAGGAGGAAGGTTCGCGCGCCGTGAGTGACCGAGAGACGGGAGAAGAGGAGAAGGCAGCCAGACGTAGGGAGATACTAGTGTTTGGGGGGAGGACGAATTGTGTTGCAAGAATGAAATAACTAAATGAACAGTAAATGCTTATTTTGGCATATCTGTTGATTTCTTGATGATGGAGACCTGTGCCGCTCGCGTCCTTTCAATAACACGTGGGTGCATATTTATAGGGGTGCTGCTGTCTGTTGTTCTAAGCCACAGGTCATTGCCAATGATGGCCTTTACATAGTTAAATTCAAATATAATCACATATATCTTAAATTGATGTAAGGCAATAGAATTTGTATCAATCACTTTGTATACAGCTTATATACAAAGCTGTATTGAGAAATGTGTCTTTAATATAATATCATAACTTGTTGTGAATTTACTGAGTTTGTTATTACGATTTGGATGAAGAAGGAAATGGAAAATATCATAGATTTTGAGCCAAATTCTTTTTATTTGCAGCAGACGGTTCGTTCCTATTTCCTCGATCCAAAATCTTTGGTCTTATTTTTTTCTTTGACCTGATTATTAATGTCTTTCATCTCCTCGTCTCACATCGTGGCTCAACGCTTACATCTTGCGTCGGTCGGCTGAACTACATCCCCAACGATGGCAGTGAAAGGTGCTTTTATAAGACAATAACACAATTACAATCACTTTTCGTTTTTTTATTATATCAAAATACAAAAATTTGAGAGTAAAATTTTGTATGGGACTAAGCAAATGAAATGAAATGGTGATATGAATACAGCACTGCTTTTATATTCTCTCAGACATGCCATAGATAGATCATGGACCCTGTGCTAGGTCCATGTCTGTCGTGTTTTGCCATCATACATAAGCCTATGCATTTCTTTCAATGTATATTTATATATACGGCTATGACTGCGACCGGAACATGTCAAGTCACAGGTGGCAATAGCCTAAACTGCGTAATAGTTTGAATTGTATGTTTTCCGAAGAACAAAGTTTGATGGCAGTTGAACATGAAGAGTGGGTAACACAAGAACTTTGACAACAAAAAAAAACAATAAAAAATATCCCCTGGACAAAAAAACAACCTAATACAAGTATTTTACATAAGGCTTTGGTACAGCACCATACAGTATGAGTTAATTGCTCACGTAAAAGTTAAGTGACGCGAAATACCTGATGTAATGACATACACAATCTATAAAGTGAAACCAAACCAAAATAAAACGCACACACACACACACACACACACACACACACACACACACACACACACACACACACACACACACACACACACACACACACACACACACACACACACACACACACACACACACACACCAGGTTATCGTTCTAAAACTGACACATGTAAAAAGTATTATATGTTCTAGCTTTGAAATATTTACATATGAACAATGTCGAAACATATCGGAACCCAAATGATAAAATGTAACAATTGGTGCACGAAACGACATGGAATACATAATGTAAACATGGAATTTACAGCACAGAGTTCAATGGGTGGAAAATTACATGACGTGTAGTTAGTTTTCCTTCTTTTTATGCACTACTTGGTTTGCTTGGGTATAAGCATTAGTTAAAACAGTCAACAATGTAGTGCCTATTATAGCCTACAGTAATAATACATTCTAGTTTCCCAGTGCTGGTACACATGAAAAAACAGAGAATATAGAAAATACTAAATATTCTATTTCATGTCCAACAACAGCCCGTTTGGATGTCCATGAATGATTGCTAAATAGGTGTTTGTATTTTTCTCCACATGCAAGTTTAATACAATAAAATGAAATCGGCTCCAAGTATTATCCTAGCAGCACCTACCGGTGCACTAAAAAAGCTCTACGCGGAAAACAAAAACTGGATCCAACAGTTCCTCCCGAAAGCAGCCCTCGTGAACACTGCACACAACGTTTTTCGTCAAGTAAGCAAAAGAGCCTGCGGAAGACTACATACATTAATCAAAAAATGAAACCAAAATAACCTACATCGAGTTGGATGCATGAGTCGTAGCTTCCCCCCCACCCACACCTACTCTCCCTCCCCACCCACCGACTCCAAATATCTTCGCAAAATGAACCAGTTATGAAATACAAAGGGTGGTGCACTGGTAAGTACTCGTGGCTGCACTGGGTACAGTATGATCCTGACTGTAAAAGGTGGAGGAGATAGAGGGTGTGGTTGAGGTGATTCCCCTGCAGTGCTGTGCTTGAAAACAGTGCTGTCAACTGAACTTTGTGTAACTGTGTAGACCTGTATTTGATATATGTATCAAGAAGCTCTTCTTCACAAACAGACGAATGTGCACTCAGAGATTGCCACTAATGTGTCTCGTTAGATACGCTAATGCTAACATCCAAATCAAAGTTGTTGTTCTTTTTTTTAATGGTGACACTCCATATTGTTTTTCCCTCTCATGCTAAGGTTAATATTTTCAATATCAACACAGATTAAATCATCGATATATTCACTTTGGAGAGGGCTCCCTGGAAGCACAGACACACATCGCAAACACTATAGAAAGAAGTGTTGAGTTCACTGGAAAGTAGTAATCTTAAGTCTCCATTATTCAAGGTTATAGTTATATGTTCCGTGTTCGGAATAGTCTCTAATCACTCATCACAACATGTAACTGTCATGTTAAAAGTAAACCTAGTGTCTAAGAGTCTAAGGTTTTGTTAGATCGACACAGAGGGCTGGATCGTTCCTTGTGGACACAAATCAAAGAAAAAGAAAAGGTCTCCTCTAGACCTCTAGCCTACAGCACCACAAAGTTTAAACATAGCACCAAATTGTAATGTTCAAAGCAACTAGGCTCTCTAACACACTTTATTTATTTTCTTCATCCTCCCCGTGCTCATCACGCTAATGTAAACACAATCTGTTGCACAGTAGGTATTGTACATGACTATGACTATGTCTTGGGCTCCTCCTACACCCCTTCGTTTTGGGTTCGGTTCTGCCCGTGGTGGGGGGGTACGTCTGAAGGCAAGTGATTCTGGGATGGTTCTACACGTGTGCTCTTCACAGGGAGGGGGACAGGGGAGTTTGTGTCCATGTTTTTCTAGTACTTCTGCTTCTAAAGCGTTGAGGACTAGCCTACTGTACATCAGTGGATACTAAAATCTTTTTGTGCAGCCGGCGGGCTTGAGCGATAATACATTGTACTGGTACTGACATTTAGATGTAGCATCCATCTTCTGGGGTAAAACGATGACGTCTGCTAAAGTTAGACAAACGAGGCACCTCAAAATGTTTTAGAAACATTGTTCACTTAAAGCCGTACGGTAAGCAAATATTGGTTTTCTCTTCGATATAATCTAATTTCTTGCCTTCTCTCTTGGAAATACTGCGACTTTTTCTCGCACACACCCTCTTTTACATAAACCATCTTCCTGTAAAACATGGTTTGATTCATCTTTACAAATACAATACACACCATGTACAGTACATAACAAATATAGATATTTTTTTGTATCCCCGTATCTTACATGAAACCAATACCTAAAGTAGAATATGCTCTTTGAATCATAGATTTCTCGCCCGACTCTCTTTTGACCGACCTCCCCTGTCAAAAGAGTATGATATATCAATCAACGTAACCCATCGGTTTGATTTGTTCATGCGTATATTTGTTAGAAAACATCTGATTAGTTAGTATTGGATGCTTATCTATCTGATAGGTCTTCTAAAAGGTTGACCTAGGGTTTTTTGAGATCACTGTAAAGTATGTACTAAAAGCAAATAGTTACCGTAGCCATTAGGACGTAAAGGAACCAGATCAACGGACATAACGACTAATAACGATCCTGTTTTTAAGACGTGTTTCGAGGAAAATGGAGAGAGGGACGGGACATTTTTGGACTGCCTCATGTTAACTGTGCCAACTCATGAATTAGTTTTTCTTAACCGCCGCCTAAATGATGCGTTGTCAGGTCATTCAATGTACTGTGTCGTCTGGACATTCACTTCCTGTACATCAGAACATACATTCATTATCGGTTAGTGTTTGAAAAAAATCAACAAACATAGAGAAGTAGCTAGCAAGTAATATACAGTTGTTAAGGAGAGAAACAGTCAAAATGGCCGCCTTCTGAATGCTTCCCCTGTCACTTCCATGTACAGCTCTTTGCCCGTGCAACAGTTCCGTTTTTTTTTCCCCACTTCGTGAAGCAAGTAGCCAAGTCCAGTATTTTGTAAAGATTGCTTTGAATTATGAATTAACATCCTAAATGAATCGTTTCCTTCTGCGTGACAACATATGTACAGTGCTTCTGTACCATTCCGCTGTTTCCGGTACAATGGATTAGTTTACAGTTTCTGAGCTCAGGTGTATTTTGTAACCCCAGAACTTTTTTCAGTTATAGTTTTGTTTGTAGTATTAGAATATACACAGTCAAAGCAGGTATCCCATTAAAATAGAAAACTAAATCTAAAAAACAAACCGAGAATAGTGCATTTTCTGCAGCATCCTTTTTTTCTACTATGTCCTTGGCAGAGAAATAAACCATTACACAAATAATCGTGGAGCACCTCACTCCTAGAAGAGACGAATATGACAAAGGCAAAGGAAAAGGCAGTTGATTCTTATGTTAAAATAACAAAGAGAAAAAGGCAAAAAAAGGCACATAGAGCTATGTGCCACTTTCACAAATGAGTCCATATTAGTTTAACACATAGTACACATACAACACGATTCGTCACCCTGTTCTAACCCTAGAAGCCCATCCTCTTTTACGCGAGTCCCCAAGTTACTTAGACGAGATCAAAGACTAGGCGTCGTCCTGGTCGTGACAGCGTTGTCACGGTGACGAGCTCAAACACAACCCAACCATCAAGCACTTTGAGACAATGTCCTCTAATGGTTTAAAGATTATGAGTTTCCATGCTTGGCATTAGATAATTCATCAGCAAAAAAAAATAAAAAAAGTATATATATTTATATATATGCAAGTTAAAGTTCAGCAAAGCTTAAAAAATGCGTGTCTGGAGTGTGGAGTTTGAAGGAAAACCGTTTTGCACCGCTTGTTAAATGTGTAAAAAGGTCGGGTACGTACAGTATACCGCAAGAGTTATAGAAACGCTGTATCTTACTTTGAGGTATATTTTGTGGTAAGGACCCTGTGTTAGATGCTGACACTATTTGTATTGTAGGAAAGGTAAGACGGAAGCCCCCTTGAAGGAGAACGCACCAGGTTTTAACAGTTCGCTGCAAACACCTAAAGATATGGACCCCCCGTTGATGGCTAGTGAGTGGATTGTTTGTTTGTTGTTGTGACCTATTCAACCAACACGTAGTTTATTACTGTAAGAGGGGACTTGATCCCCCCCCAACCCCCACCCCTTGGCTTACTATTTTATGTACATTATATATTTCAGAGCATATTTTTATTCTCCAGGTGAAGCCCCCTCTTGTAGTCAGGGGGAAAACAAAGAAATGCAATCGTGTTTTTTTTGTTCGTTTTTTCCTTTTTTTGTCATGAACTACAAAAAATCCCAGTGACAGGTTTTTTAATCCTTGAGGATTCAGCTTGGTGTTGTCACTGCTGTACACGCTTTTTTTTTTTGTAGAAGAGTAGCTTGGGAAAGAGAGTGAGAGAGAGAGAGAACGAGAGAGAACAAGAGAGAAAGAGAACGAGAGAGAGAGAGAGAGGGAGAGAGAGGGAGAGAGGGAGAGAGAGGGAGAGAGAGGGAGAGAGAGAGAGAGCGAGATCCAATGGGTCAGGCCTTGTTTTATTATTTTTTTAACTGTAGGTTCAGGGTAGAGTTCCATAATTCTGACCCTCGCAGTCTGTGCTGGCCAAAATGCCCGTCTGGTCCTCGTCAGAGCGCCTGCCCCGCAGCAGGGAGGTCAGGTAGAGATAGGGGCTTCTCCTGTGATGCTTTTTTTCCTTTTTGTGGACAGGGGGATCGGTGTCGCCCTCTAGTGGCGTCTGAGAGTTCTGCAGGGTCTGAGAAGGGGACACACCTGCGAAACAACCACAGCGGTTATAAAGAGGCAAGACCCGAAAGACCCAAAGAGAGGCAAACATGTGGGACAGGGTCCTGCCTAGCAGCCTCACTCATTCGGGATGGACCAGGAGAGGCATAGGATCGTCTCTCAGACAGAGGAGTGGCTTGTAAGATGAAAAGATATCTGTTCTCGGGAGTCCAAACTTTAAGTAACCAGATCCCGAAATCCCGAACCGAATCCAAGGTTAGCTTTCACACTGTGAAGTGATTGGTGGATATAAGAAACTCGTCTATTTTTAGCGACTAGGTACAGACTCAAACAGGGGGGGGGCTACCAGAGCACACCCGTCAGCCTCTCTTCACAGCAGAGTAGAGCCCTTATACTTCAATATATATATTTATTTTCATTTACATGGCATGGCATAGCAGAGGCGGCACGGTAAACACATTGAGGGGGCCGTTGCCACCCAGGCCCCGCCCTTTGCCACGCCTCTGCTGCCCAGCTCTGATTGGACGCTGCTGACCTGTTCTCCTTCGAGAAGTGGTGTTGTTATTGTTGTTGGCCGCCTCTCCCTTGGCTTTAGTGATACACTGGTGCAGAAGCTCTTGTAAATTCTCAGACCCGGCAGAATCCCCAGACGCCCCTAGAGGTTCCCTAGGGAGAGGGAGAGACAGGGACACACCGACCGCGCACTGGTGTTAAAACCCAACGGCTAGGCTAACCGCTACCCTCTCCGACTGCCGGGACAGACGGACGCTGAGTGTATTCCAACATGGCCGACAAGGTGCGGCGGGTTAAGGCAGGATGTTGTTATGACTTGTAATAAGCGCCGTCACTACAGACGTTTATTCCATTTCTACCTGTATTAGTAGGCAATAGAACGTTTAGACAGAAAGAAAGAAGGCAGGGTGTAGAAATATAGACAGTCACTTTCTTGAAAAACGTATATAATTAAGTCCCAATCCAGAATTTTGATGAAATTGAGAATTGAGGAAGGGTTTCCTAAAAAGATAAAATATATTGGAATAAATATCATGATTTATTGTCTTTGCGATTGAAATTAAATGCTGTTGGATTTGATTTCTAACTTGATAATTTGTATAGCATGAGCATATTATAATATGCAGATTATCATCCAAATCAAATGCTAGATTGGGCCTTTAATTATGGGATGTCTCCATCTGTATAAAACCCATAGAATGAAAACAATCCGAGTCAATGAGACATTTACACACAGCTCCATGTTTAGCTCACCAGTCGCAGTAGCTGCACTCGTATTAAATGTGAAGTATGTTTTGTTACTATTTCCATTGTATGGGTGTTACATAATTTCCTTTACATTGATTAAAAGATGAGTAATGTTTAATCAGGAAAAAAAATTAGATCTAGATGAACTACATGACAGTTGCAACTTTGTCATCTTAATGGACGGTCGGTTTTAAGAAATACTTTTACCTCATACCGAATACTTGTGTTTTTGCCGTCCGTCTCTTAAAGAACATGTAATAAATCAAAAAAGTCAACATATTAAAGATTCAGGTCTTAGAAGCTCTAAGATCGACCAGTGTGCCTTTCAAACACACCGAGCAGGAGAGCCTCAAAACGTGACTTAACCTTTCCTTAAGTCAAGTTTCATCCTATTTCCTAGTGTGGGAAACATTTCAAAAGGCACAGAAAGCTTAAGAGACGCAGTCCGTTCTGTGTCACTGTGGAGAGAACCATATCACAACCATTAGCAGAGAGAGGGAGAGACGGGGAGAGAGAGAGTGGGGGAGAGAGAAAAGAGATACAAAATCTTAAGAATTTAGATAACAGTCCTAGCCAAAGGAGAGATGGGGGTCTCTGTCATCACAGACGACGCTGTGTGCAGTGGCCACGCGTTGTCCAAACACTACACGTTTTCTCTTGGTTTCTCAACAGACATGGACACTGTACAGCACACTTCCAAAGACATGAACACTGCGTACAGAGGCTTCACCATGCCGACGGGAAGAGATGGCACGAGGAGGGGTATGGCTGTTAGAGAACAGTCACATGACAGGAAGAAGGAAATGGCCTTTTTCAAAAAACAGTCACATGACAGAAAAAAAACAAAAAGCACTTGGAAGACGACAACATGTGACGGAGAATTAATTCTGAGGACTACTGTTATTTGGTTCTGGTTGTAGAGAGAAGAGATATATATATATATATAAATTTAAAGAACGCATGCATGGCATTTTGCACATGGAACACAACTTTAAAGGGGAACACTCCAGTCTATCGGTCGTCAACGGGTCCTCTATTGATTCAAGTTTGGGTTCATTTTTTCGTAATCAAGGGAAACAGGTGTGTTCCTCAGTAAAAAATAAAGTGAAATACTCCTCCTTAATCGACGAAACAATAACAAATCAAAATACTCCTCCTATGAATCGCAATATGCGAAAGATCCTTCAGAGAAATGCGCCCATCCCCTCCCCAAACACAGGGGGCGTGGTTTGGCCCTTTGGAAGGTAGGGGTGGGGGCGGGGGGGGGGGGGGGGGGGCAGCTTGTCTCATTACGATCTCATTACCGTTAAACACTAAAACACTAGGCACTTGAATCATCCGCCTACAGAGGCCTTCAGCCCAAAGTGGTTCCCCTTTAAAGGAGAGAGAGAGAGAGAAAGAGAGAGAGAGAAAGAGAGAGAGAGAAAGAGAGAGAGAGAGAGAGAGAGAGAGAGAGAGAGAGAGAGAGAGAGAGAGAGAGAGAGAGAGAGAGAGAGAGACTGGAGCCAGCCCCCTTCCGAGCCCTTTCCCTCTCAGACATGGGTCCAACCCTTACCTATTGCGGCGTAGAGGGCCTGGTCACAACAACGCTGCCCAGATAGCTGAGATCAATCAAAAACAAATGAGGTAAGTCCCTTACCCTGGATGAAGGAAGCAGCAGCACACCTTACAGGAGGTCAGGGGTCTAAGGCCTGGGGCGCTGGAGGAGGAGTCCTCCGCCCGGCCACGCCCTGTCCTTCCCTGACCCGCCCCAGCCCCGCCCAACCCCCCACCCAGGGCTTAGGCTGCTTCTTTCAAAGAAGGAATGGGGGGGATGGGGGTGTGGGTGGGGGTCGGGTGGATGTAAAAGGGGCAACAGAAGGATGCGTTGAAATAAAAGTATACAGTAGGCATTATGGGGTGCAAATTGTATATGCGCCTCAGGTAGAATTGAATGCAATCACAAGAATTGTGCGTAAAGCTTTGAGAGGGAGGAATTTTAATCCTGTAATGTGTTGTGACTAGTTCACTAAAATGTAGTAATGGCATCAGGGGAATTGTAGGGAAGGACAAACAGCCGAATATATACCTAATTTAGAAATTACGTTTGGAAGTTTATTGCTGAATTTCGACAAATTAATGAATAAAAAATTTAGAGCTTATATAATGTAATGTAGTAATTTGCTTATTGCCCATTAAAAAATCTACAGTTTACACTAGATTTCCAAAATGTGTGCGTAATGCAATTACATGCTTTCAGCATATTCATATCAAATATGCATCATCGTTTAGCGTTCCTTAGACTGCAAAGGAAAGAAAATATCACCCTATTTGAGTAGCTCTGTGTTAAAGCAAAAAGGGGGAGGGGGGGGAGAGACGTGGCGGCTGAACCGGGACGTCCTAGTGTGACGCGCCCTCGACGGGCCTCCTCTCTGGGGGGAGCGGATCACCTACCCTGAGGCGGATAACTGGAGCTGTGAGGGCTCGGAGGGCAGCATCTCCTCCTCCGACCTCCTCTGGGACGGCCTCTGCCCGAACACGTCCCTGCCCTCGGCAGGCGGGGAGGGGGACTGGGAGGGGTAGCTGGCGGCGGTGGAGGCGTACGACATGTGGGTGCCGCGGTAGCCCGTGCCGGGCGGACGTGCGCCCTGCGTGGGGGAGGTGGTGGGGGAGGACCTCCGGGAGAAGCTGACGGAGGCCGAGGGCCGCAGGGTGATCTCGGGCATCTCCAGCGAGCGCGAGGTGCGCAGGATGCTCGGCCGGGGCGGTGGCCGCACCAGGATGTCTGGGGAGCCCGGCTGGGTGCTCAGCGGGCTCTGGGACAGCGGCGAGAGGCGCGACGGCTGGAGCACCAGCGGTGGCAGGCTGGGGTCGGCCCGCCGCAAGGCCCTGGGGCTGAGCCACGACTGCGGGCTGCTGCTGGGAGCCGTGCTGGGGCTCCCAGCGCGCGCCACCGGGTCGGGGTAAGGCAACACTGGTACGCCCACACCGTGGGACGTGTGTCTGAGCTGGCCCAGACTCTGGGCCTGTTGCATAGCTAAGCGCCTCACCGGGGGCCCCGGGGGCCGGTCTCGGCCCTGGGGGGCCGAGGGCACCTCCAGCTGCAGGAGTCCGGGGCTGGAGGGGTCCGACATGGGCGGGAGGTGCAGGCGGCTGGGGGGCAGCGAGTGAGGCGGGTAAGGGGGCGGGTCTGGGAGGTCCTGGGGGTGATGCAGGGGATGGTGCGGCGGGTAGATGAAGCGAGGACCCTCTAGACCCAGGAAGGGGAACTCATGAGGCTGCCAGCTCTCGGGCGAGCGGGGCACGGGGCTGTGCGTGAGGGAGAGCGAGTGGCCGGAGGCGGTGTACTGATGGTGCTCCATGTCCCCGCTCTCCTCCGGGATGGAGGGGTAGCCGAACGGCCCCCCGTCGGCCGTGCCCGGGGGGGAGGACAGCGCCGAGCTGCGGGGGCTGATGTCGGGCATGTAGAACGGCGGCGGGATCCCTGATTCGCCGCGGCTGCCGAGGTACCCGTAGAACGGGCCCTGCGGGAAGCCCCGGTAGCGGGAGGCCGGCGCCTGCCCCGAAGCGTGCAGCGTGCCGCCCTCCGCGAAGCTCATACCTTCCATGGCGCGGTGCAGGCGGGGGCTGTAGTTGGGGGGCTGCGTGGACTCCAGGCTGGAGGAGGTGGGGGACAGCTGGGGCCGCAGCGTGGGCATGATGGGGGGCAGGGGCCCCGGGTCGAAGTCGTTCTCCTCGTCCGACTGCCGGAACTCGGGGTACATGTCGGACTCCTCGGCGAAGGGGAAGCCCTGGATGCGGCGCGCCGGCGGGCTGGCGTCCATGATGAAGCGGCCGTCGGGCCCGCGGCTGATGAGCTCGATGGGCGTGGTCACCTCCGCCTCGTGCTTGGACACGCTGTACTTCTTGCTGGCGATGGCGCGCTTGGTCTTCTTGTAGAAGGACAGCTCCTTGTCCTTCTCGCGCAGCGGGCTGGGCAGCTTGCGCACGTAGAGGCCCGGCCCGTGGGAGCTGTCCGAGGAGAGGGACCGCGGCCTGGACGGGGGGGAGCTCTCGGGACTGATCTTTCCTGAGGAGAGCCTGGAGAGAGGGGGGGGGGGGGGGGGGGGGGGGGGACGACACACGGGAAACACACGCCACCGCGGCGTTAACACGTCAAAGCGCCTAGCCACACGTCAACGTGGTCGAGTGAGACCGACACTACGGACGCCGGGCCGTAAAACGGCCGACACAAGCAAAGTAAAACAGTGCGGAGCGACGTTCCGGAAGCTGGACAGATGAGGCCAAACACCAAAGCCATGATGACAGCACACCCAGTCAGCCACGATGAACGGCACAATGAGGATGACTCGCGGCGCCATCAGCATCCAGCGCGAACACTGCAGCTAATGAGCCAAGCCGAAAAGGGGATGGGATGAGAGGGGGAGAACCGTCTATGCAACCATGACAACCGCCTCACAGATCTCCGATTCCCCATCACCACTTGCTTTTCTTTTTTTTTGTTTCACCAAGGCCTATTTGCATATGCTGCACAAAACGCTGATGTGAGCGAAGAGCCATGACAGGACCGCTAACCAGGCCTCTGTGCAATCATCACTCCCACAAACCAGGAGCAGCCAAATCTCCTTACTCATTATCTTAATCTGCCGCCGAATGGAATAAGAGAGCTCAGACATTTACACAGAGTGCCTTTACCCACTACTGTACATGCAGCTTAGCCGACGCCTATTCAAGCCATCGTACAGGGCATGCAAATAGGCCAGTGGTGCACTAAAGCAAACACTCATTGTTGCAACTCCATTGTTTTTCCTATGCGATGCGTAAACCATGCAGCCAATGCAGCCAGTGCAGTGCAGCACACGTTCTGGGTTTTATGGTGCGGGAGGGATGGGGAGTGGGGGGTAAGGGGGGGGGGGGGGGGGGGGGCACTCACAGGGGGCTGGCTGGTGGGGGCAAGTAACTGCTCCTGGCAGGCTCATCCCAGCAGGGTTCTACCCCTGGCAAGGGAGTGAGAGGAGGCCTGCGAGGGGACACAAACAACACGGCCCTGGTACGTAAGACTTCCCTTTTTTGGTTTTCTGTTTGTTTATCGGTACAAGTATGGGAATGCTTGACAAGACAGACTGAGCAAACAGTCTTTAGAATAACAATCCGGTCCAAAGAATGGCTGAAATCTATTATCTATGCAGCTTTTAAATGCAGTTTTTCTTATAAGCTAATCGAGAGTTAGTTAGAAGAAGCGACTAAATGGTTTGGTTTTTCGGAAATGGTGCTTTAACACGGAAACACGTAGGACACAGAGAAAGTTTTTTTTTTGGAAAAGGTTGACATTCGAATGCAGTCATACAGAGTACAGGATTGGTTTTGAACACAGACAGACACACGGACAGCGCTGGTATTGTACGGTCAATGTGCGACTTCAGTGCTAAATTAAAAATAGCCACTTTCAAACACTGCAAGAACCATGCAGAAGGCAGACAGCTTTAAAGGGTAAAGAATACAGATGAATCAAAGATCGATACGTGGACTGCAGCATTGGCACTCAGGATAATGTGGTTGAAATGCTGACTCGGCTCAGCCAGATTGTAACCCCTCTTGGGATCCACCAGAGGTCGCTATTGTACACATTCCTTTCATCCTTTTACCGATAACCTTTTAAGGTTTTATTTTCAATGTTTTCCTTAATCTAGTATCCAACTCCTTGAACTTGGTAGAAATGGTTCGCTTTATTTACAGACTTTACCCTCACAGCGATTTGTTGACGAGGGAGAAAAACTGTTGGTGAACTGAACTGCAAGTTGGGTCTTTGGTGGCTACACCGAAACCTGTTGCTTTTGTATCACTTTTTAGCTTTACTTTTCAGTTTTTTTGACGTTCAAAACGTCTCTCATGTGAAGCAAGGCGAGTCGCGTGCCTGAGAAATGTTACAACATTGAATTACAAAGCCCTCAAAGCTTGACTCGACTGGAACTGCCCAGATCTGTCACGTCAACTCTTCAAGTTCAGGTGTGAGTGCTAATAACCAATCAGGTGGTCCAGAATTAAAGAACCCCATTTCTCCTCCAATCGTCTTAATTTATCGTCATCTCCCCTTCATTCTCCACGGTGACACTGAACAAGCACAATGTGAGCTACCTCTAGTGGATGAGCTGTGCGCGGTGGCTGGCAGTCGCTACTTACGGTGACTCGATGCTTTTCCTGAAGTGTGTCACGGACAAAGGCGGGTCTACGGGGGGGAAAAAGACAGGAAACAGGAAACAAACAAACGAAGCACAACAACAAGAGATCAAACTCGGTATCTCGTCCACGGGGGGGGGAGGGGGGAGCTGGAGTGGTGTTAAAATGGCGGCGTGCGCGTAATACTCGGTGTATCTACCAGTGTGCATCCGACCTGGTTTACGCTTCAGCTTGCGGCGGTGCTGCTTGTTGACAAAGCACGCGGCTAGCGTGCTAAAGAGCACCGCCGCGGCCAGGAAGCAGATGGTGGCGACCACGCCAGCGACCACGGGCCGAGCCAGACCCTCGTCCACCGTCTCCGCGGGGGCGTACAGGTCTGGATGGGTGGGGGGGGGGTGGGAACGTTAGGAACCATGTGGTGTGTTTGAGGCGTTACAGTGTTCTAAGGGAATATACAGAATGTACCTTCATCGTAATTGATTATCATTGTCAAAGCATTAATACCGTAATATGTTTATATTACTGTTTAGTCATTTTAGCAGAGGCTAATACACTTTCATTGAACATTCAGGGGACAGAGATGTCGTGGCAGAGGACGTTAGATTTCTAACCCACAACCCTTCGTCTGGGAGGCCCACCCCCTAACCACAACGACATTGTGATAGGGCAATACTGACCGGTGCTGGACACGCCCACCACGTTGGAGCTCTCGCTGATGAGGTCATCCATGACCGCCATAACCCGAAACTCATACCAGGACTCCTGGACAGCAACACACACCAAACAAACAAACAAAAGACAGGCATTGGATGAAATAATGAGCGCAGTATGACCAAAACTCTGGGGTGTAGGCTCTTGTGATTCTCAGCGTTGTGTTTGTAACATGTTGAGAGTTTTGCCCGTACGTCAATTTAGGTCTACAATATTTGCAACATATTCTACGAACGTACTATAGATTTAGTGCTACGATCATATGGGAGCATACTATGGGCTTTCGTTATGCAATCATAATAAATCACGAAAAACGACGAGACAACCAAACCGGTTTACTTGTTTTGCATATTAGCCTCTATCTGTACACGTTTTATTGTGCATATGTTATTGCGCTTGCACATCAATCTCACAAACATAAACATGTGGTTGGCTGTGGAAGGCAGAGGTTTCTAATTGGACCACTTAAGTAAACGTTTTATCATTGGTTGTTGGTTGTGGCGGCACCTTAAAGGTCCCATGTCATGCCACCAGGTGTGAGTGTGATTAGCCTTACAAGCCGTTTTGAAAATATGCCCCTTATGACATCACAAGTGGGCGTGTCCATCTAGATGCATGACGGATAGATGACCAACGTTTGCTACAGTCCACTGGGTAGGCTGGTGGACTGATCAATCCAGCACACATCTAGGTGGACACGCCAAGGGGCAGATTTTCAAAACGGCTTGTGAGGCTTAATCCCACCCACACCTGGGGATGTAATATGTCCCCTTTAAGATGTTTACAGTGACGCCCGGTGAGTGCATACACACAAAGCTCCCTGTTCGGGCCCCCGCCCACCTGAATGAGGTCGCGGGCGATGAGCTCGGTCTCGGTGGCGGGGATCAGGTCCTCCAGCACCTCCCAGCGCTCGCCCAGCCGGAACTCCACGATGTAGCGGTCCACAGGGGACGAGTGGTTGGCGGGCGGCAGCCAGGTGAGCAGCACCCCGTGCTGGGTACGGTTGGCGGTGAGGCACCGTGGTGGCGTGAGGAGAACCAGGGGCTCCGGGGTGCTCAGTGGGGAGCCTGCGATGGGACGGGGGGGACAGGAGGGTAAAGAGATGATTAGGGTCCCACCGTTCCCGCAACGCAGTGACCACTTAGACGCCTCGACGCAGTCTTGAACCTTGATGGTTCTGCGTCAGGTTTTAGTAGGCGGACCAATCACAGCCCTTGCTGCTGCGTCGCCTCGACGGAAGGTTTTGGGAGGCGCACATCAGGCCCTTGCGGTGGACGCAAGGAGGGTCCGCGAGGACGTTAGGGGTCCGTAACCCCCTTGCGTTGCGTGAACGTGGGCCTCATAATCAGCCCTTTAGGAACACACACTGAACAAGGGGGGGTTTGGTTCAGTGCGTTTGAGCTTTAATGCCGCTTGTGGGAATGCACAGCTCCAGGAGAAAGAGGGATGGTGCCGTTTAGAAGACGCATATTAGGAAATACGATGGACGACGATTCCCGATTTCTGATTTCGAATCTCAGGAATATACGATTTCTGAAATCCCATAGCCTCGATTTGGAGATCAGAAATCGGGAATAGTCTTCCATCTTATTTCCTAATATGCGATTTCTGATCTAGAATCCCGATCAGAATAGCGCTCTGGTAACACGTTTCATGATGGAGGAAGAGCAGAAGAAGAAGGATCCTCTTCTGCCTCTTACTCAAAACATCAACAATGGTAACATATGCTCTGTCAATCACAGTTAGAGATCCAACATGAGGAGAGAAGCATCACGAGCCACCGTCCCCATCGAAGAAGGAAACACATCAGCTGACGACGTCATATAGTCTTATGATTCTTTCCTAACACGATTTCTGGAACGGAAAGTACTTTTTCTG
Organism: Gadus macrocephalus; assembly: GCF_031168955.1. Taxonomy (NCBI): domain Eukaryota; kingdom Metazoa; phylum Chordata; class Actinopteri; order Gadiformes; family Gadidae; genus Gadus; species Gadus macrocephalus. The sequence continues at coordinate 10,564,077 of NC_082397.1, read as the reverse complement.
TTATGTAACTTATTTACCATAATGACACGGTTACGCAATGTATTCGTGATGAACAAATGTATCTTAAAAAATGACATGTGGATAAAATATCATGTTTATGGTCAAAATATTATCATCATAATCATCTCCATTATCCAGACTACCATTATCTTTACTAGTAGTACCAGTAGGGGTATTATTAGTAGTTGCAGCAGTGATAGCACTAGCATTAGTAAGACTCGTAGTTGTTGCAGTAGTGTGTCCATCATTTGATAAGAACACACGTAGTAGCCAATTACCTTCCCTTTATTATGTATTTGATGAGCATCGCCTTTATTTCTGAAGCAGCAACATGGAATAAATCTTTCTACGTGTTTATCAGCTGCACTGAATCACTAGAGGGCGCTATAGCCCACAGTCCAACCATCTGGTGATCGTCCAAATCCCAGGAGTCGTTAAAACCGGAAACTCATTAAAAACTAAAGCGCCATAAACCCTGGCTAGAGACCGGCGGCTGCTGACCCCGCGGTGACCCTGAGGTCACGACCCCGGCTGGAACCCACCTGCGGTGTTGACTGTCACCACCTCGCTGAAGGGCCCGGTGCCCAGCTTGTTCTGGGCCAACACGCTGAACTGGTACTCAGTCCTGGTCTCCAGCCCCGTCACCACCAGCCAGGTCCCGGAGCCCGACACCGGCATGGAGTGCCAGTCGTGGGGCCCGAAGTCGATCCTCTTGGACCTGCGGAGCCAGGAGCAGAGACAGAGGGGAGAGAGGTCAGCCAATACTGCTGGAGCCGTCCATCTCACTGTCCATCTAGATGTGACAAACCAGCTATCCATCCATCTAGACTGGACAAACTAGCTATTCATCCATCTAGACTAGTCAAACTAGCTATCCATCAATCTAGACACATTAAACTAGCTATCCAACCATCTAGACTAGACAAACTAACTATCCATCTATCTAGACGAGTCAAACTAGCTATCCATCCATCTAGACTAGTCAAACTAGCTATCCATCCATCTAGACTATACACATTAGCTATCCATCCATCTAGACTAGTCAAACTAGCTATCCATTCATCTAGACTAGTCAAACATTATATATGCATGTATCCACCATCCATCTATCTATCCAATCATCTAGACTAGTCAAACATAAGTTTATATATTTATGTATCCATCATCCATTTGTCCATGCTGACTCATCAAAGAAAGATAACTTACATGTCTGTCTGTCTGTCTGTCTGTCTGTCTGTCTGTCTGTCTGTCTGTCTGTCTGCCTGCCTGCCTGCCTGCCTGCCTGCCTGCCTGCCTGCCTGCCTGTCTGTCTGTCTGTCTGTCTGTCTGTCTGTCTGTCTGCCTGTCTGTCTGTCTATCTGTCTATCTGCCTGCCTACATAACTTTATATATAAATCGATCTAGCTATAGTTCTAGAAGAGAATGTGAGATGGTTTACAGTCTGCTGTGGCCTGTGAGTATAATGAATAATAAGCCAATCACAACCAGAAGAGACAAAGGGTTCCAGTTGTTATAAAACAGTATGTACCACACGTAGCAGGCGGCACTGGAGCACAGAGCAGCTCCCCTGCTCTCCACTGCAGTGAGATAGTATCTGTTCTCCCTGCTCGCCGTAAAATGTGTTCTGGCAGGTAATGATCACAGTTAACTGGGTAATTAGATAGCACTGATCAACACATTCATAACCGCAGACCCCTGGCGCCGCGCAGCTCGGCTTAGAGTTCGCTCGTTTCTGCTGAGAACGCAATCATCTCTGCCCCAGAGTGTCAAGAGTAACTCTCACACATCTCTTTATAAACACTAACTTCACCGGACTCGGGGTGGCTCTCCCTCCTCACGGTGGGGGTGCTCGAAGCGCCTGGTGCTTCATCGTGTTTCCCCCGGCGTGAAATACACCCCAGCTAACCGAATAAACGCAAATATTCACGTTAATATTTTTACGACTGTGTCACTGCACCCCTTCCCCCTCGTCCCGAACTACACCAAGCTGGAGTCCAAGGAGAACGTCCTGCTCTGGGACGTTACTCACACTGGGCCGTAGCACGCGGAGAACGTTGGGGGGGGGGGGGGGATCGAGAGGTGCTCACACTTGACCATACCACAGGGAGAACGTCCCACTCAGCGGGGGGAACCAGCTACGCACACTGGACCGTACAACACAGAGAACGTCTTTGGGGGGGGGGGGAACTAGCTACTCACACTGGGCCGTACCACACGGAGAACGTCTGCTCGAAGCCCCCGTCGTAGCCGGGCTCCCAGGACACGTTGGCGGAGGTGATGGATGGCAGGACGTGGATGTTGCCCGGAGCGTGGGGGCTGGTGCCTGGGGGGGGGGAAACAAACATCAGGAGGAACACTTCTGGTCCCCGTGTCTTGGTGCGGTGCATCACCTTGTCATGTGTCTCTACTCCCTACACTCTAACCCTTCATTCACACTACATGCGTCCGTCGACGAATCTCATAGACTTTGCATGGGGCGCTCTCGAAATGCATTGTGGGTCTGTCCGTTCTGTCGCCTCAGTTAAATCCGTCAAAAAGTTGAGAAATGTTCAACTTTTCAGGCAGCGACGGATCCGTCGGCCAATAAGATTGCGGTTATGCAAATACACTCCTTGCGACTACTGGATCCATTTTGCAATAACAAGCAGGAAGAAGCAGGAAAAATCTGTGTAATATTTTTTTAAAGAAATGTGGAATCGATAGGATGTTTTTTAGACACCTGATCTTTTGTGTTTATATCCACACATCGGCTTTGTTAGCGGGAAGCGATTTGATTGGCCGCAGTCAGCATTTACAAAGACTAGTCCCCAATACGTCAGACACGCCCTCGGTCATCCGTCGACGGACGCATGCAATGTGAATGTAAGGTAAGCCCTGTGTGTTAACATTTGATGCTTGAGGAGAGACTAATACTGATTGTTATGATTAAAGGGGAGGGATAGTCTACTTGTTATGGGGGGTTAGGTGGGGGGATTTGTCTAGGAGCCAAAAGGTACTGGGTTTGATCCCGGGAGTCCACATCCCCGTACCTGGGGGATTCTTTAGCAGGTTGCCATTACAACCCCCCCCCCCCCCCACCCTTTCCCTTAATGAAACTGATCTGTATTTATGGTCACAAGTCGCTTTGGATAAACAACTTAATGGTAACAGTAAGTTATTAATAATGGATAGACGCGCAAAAACAAAGTATTTCCGGTAAATTACAGAAAAGTGTTTCGCCTTTAGTCGACAAATTAGCGTGCATCAAACCAAACCATCCCTTGAAAAAAGACTTCAGACGATGCAGGCCTCAAAATAAACCCCGCGTTTTCAACCTCAAGATCAAGTCCATAAAGGTGAGTCAGAGGAACAAGCGGCCATTACGACCGGCGTTCCAGATCTGCTGACTCATCCCGGTGTGTGTGTGATTAACGCCGGAGCGCCGCTCCGCTCCGCCGGCCAACCAGACAAGGTCAAGGACAGCAGCATCGCCGCGGTGGGGCCCGCCCTGGCCCCGCCCTGGCCCCGCCCGCGCTCCTGTCTGCCCCGGCACAGCTGCGCCGGTGTGACCCGCAGCCAGCCCCTCCACCTCCCTCCTTAAGGTGGAGAGGTGGAGGAGTGGAGGAGCCCGAGCCGCCGTGTGCCTGGAGGAACCACAGCTGCTGGTTGCAGTGCCGCCACCCAACTGACACTTAGGAACCCGGCAACGGTTGCCGGGGGGAGGAGGAGGGTGGTTGCCAGGGGGGGGGGGGGTCAGGAACAGCTGGGGTGTGAAGACCCCCTCCCCCCCGTGTGTCTTGAGCTCCGTGGCACGGTTTGCCCCCTCACCTGCTCCCGCTGTCCAGGGATTATAATCAAGGCTACACCAGGCGCCATTTTGACTCCTTGTTTCCCATGTATGTACATTAGCTACTTTGGTTTAAGATGAGGTTTAATGTAAGCAGCTAAACCACGTCTTATTCCTGTCTGTGCTTTCCTATCGCCAATAAAGACTTCCGATGTACTCGTTTGCGAGCTAGAAGCAAACAGAGCATCATAAAAATGACCCTAAAAAAGACCCTCTTGAAAAGTGTATCAGAAAAAATAGTTTTGAAGTCCAGCAATCTCACTGATTCCAGAGGATGTGTGTGTGGAGTGGTCGGAACACACCCTCCGCTTTCACGCTCAAATCCCCTGGGTTAAGATGTGCTGAGTGGCTTCATACGCAGAGGAAGTGCGATCATGTTTAACACTGAGGGAACGACACCCCTGCTTTACCGTTGGAAGTGCAGCCATAAAGGACAACACAGTCAGGCTCTCACCCCGGTCTTATCTATCACATATTGGGAAAACCATAAATATCAAAGCCAAGCAGCAAAACTAAGATACCTTGGTTTGAGCTTTGTTTTGTCTAAATCAAGCAGCAGCTCTAGCAGGGGACCTCAGACTTCCCTTTCCCGGGCCACATTGACCAGCTCTGACGGGAGGATTCCGAGGCCTTCCTAGGCCAGTGTTGAGATATAATCTCTCCACTTTGTCCTGGTTCTTCCCCGAAGTCACCTCCCCACTGGACCTGCTTTGAACACCCAGGGAGGCACCAAGTGGGCATCTTTGCCAGAGGCCCGAGCCGACTCCTATTCTACAAACCTGAGCTCCTCTTCCCTCTAGGGGTGGCGTATAACATAGTGCCGTGCCATCATTTTTCGGACTGGGATCTGGGCAGGGCTATGGATGTAATGACCAGTGATCGACCGATATATCGGCCAACATTTTATGTATATTTTTTCCCCGCAAGACAGTTCAATGAATGTTCCTTTAGTAAATATTGAGACTTGTAACATTTGTTATCATCATTGTGTCATTTTTCATGATGGGGGGAGGGTGGGGGATATCGGCTCAAATATCGGCTCAAGAAAATCGGCATCGGCGTATCGGTCATCGCCTATGGCTGATGAAAAGAAATCGGCATCGGCATTGGCCCTAAAAAAATGACCTCAGGTGAGACGGGATTGGCCGTTTCCCTACCGATGACTAGCAGTCGCGTGCTGGCAGTGATGCTGGTGACCACGTTGGTGGCCACGCACTCCCACTCGCCGTGGTCCTCCTTGCTGAGGGACAGGAACTGCAGGCTTCCACTTGGCAGGACGTTGTGCTTACTCTTACTGGGCTTCCCCACCTGCCAGGGAAACGGGTACCAGAGAAATCAGTCGGCTTAGAAACGTTTGAGAGCGATTTGTTTGGATTATGTTCAATTGCGATGGTAGTAATCTGATGATTGTAATGACGGAATTGTCATATTATGGTCATGGTAATTTGGCAAACGTAATATTATGGTAATCGTAACATTGCGCTTGAAATATTTCAGTCATGCACACAAAATTCTTTGTCATCGTAACATTGCTATCATAATACTTTGGTCATCGTAACATTGCGATAATCATACTTTGTTCATCTTAACATTGCGATCATAATATTTTGGATATCGTAACTTTGCGATCACTGGCATCACGATATGGCTTTCCCACCTGTTTTCTCTGGTGTTGGAGCATGTGTTAAATAAAAATCAAGTGATCAAATCTTCCTGTTTTGACGACCTCTACTTACCAAAATCATCCTATTCATTTTGATAATGCCGTCAATGATTCATATATATAACAGTTACAGGGAACACCTTGGTATGGATAGTGGGGCAGGAGGGGTTAATGTTTCAGAGAGTGAATGTACCAGAGGGTGAATGTACCATGAGAGGGTGAATGTACCATGAAACAGATGGTGACTGTACCAGGTACCAGAGGTTGAATGTCCCAGAGGGTGATTGTCCCAGAGGGTGATGTACCATAAGAGGGTGAATGTACCAGGAACCAGAGGGTGACTGTACCAGGTACCAGAGGGTGACTGCACCATGGACCAGAGGGTGACTGTACCAGGTACCAGAGGGTGACTGTACCAGGGACCAGAGGGTGACTGTACCAGGTACCAGAGGGTGACTGTATCAGGTACCAGAGGGTGGCTCTACCAGGTACCAGAGGGTGAATGTCCCAGAGGGTGACTGTACCAGGTACCAGAGGGTGACTGTACCAGGGACCAGAGGGTGACTGTACCAGGGACCAGAGGGTGAATGTCCTAGAGGGTGACTGTACCAGGTACCAAAGGTTGACTGTACCAGGTACCAGAGGGTGACTGTACCAGGTACCAGAGGGTGACTGGTCCAGGTACCAGAGGGTGACTGGTCCATGAGATGGTGAGTGTACCTTTCTCCAGGTGATGGTTGGGATCTCAGGGTCTCCAGAAGCAGCACAGGGGATCACCAGCTCTCGCCCCGCCTCCTGGCGGTACTCCCCCCCTGGCCTCACATTAAAGTAAGGCGGATCCTGCAACACACACGCACACATACACACACACACACACACACACACACACACACCACGCGCACACACATACATGCACGCCCACAAAAGCGCAAGGAAAGCACATACAAACAGACCCACAATGGCAAACGCACACACACACACACACACACACACAGAAACAAGTGTATGTGTGGCATACACACACAAACAAAAGCGCACACAGACAAGCACACACACACAAACAAGCAAAAAAACGCACGCACAAACACACACACACTATTACATGTTTGTAATGGCTCACATCTCAGTTGTGTGTGTCTAAAAACACGCCACTTTCCAGAAGCCAAAGCAGCCTCCGCCAGGCTTCTTCAGCCAGGACGCACCTTTAGCACCAGAGTAGCGGGGGGGGACATGCCCATGGTCCCCAGGGCGTTGTAAGGCACGCAGGTGTAAGTGCCCAGGGAGTCTTCGGTGGCCTCCGCCACCCGGATGCTTCCGTCCGGCGTCTGGCTCCACCCGGGGAACTAGAGACCCGGAGAGCACGTCACAGTGTCAGGAGGGGTCTCTACAACCGACGTCATTGGTTTGATTTTCACTGTTGATGTCGTTCAGCCAACGCTGTTCACGTTGAATGGAAGACACGCGTCGTTTAATCAGCAGCTCGGGGTTAGGGATGTGTGTTCAGGGTGGCCACACTGGGGTTTACAACCCAGGACCTTTATGTGCATGCGTTTGTGCTTGTGTGCTATTGTGTGCATGTGTCCGTGTGCACGTGCGTGTGTGTGTGTGTGCGCGCTATTGTGTGTGAGTGTGTGTGTGTGTGTGTGTGTGTGTATGTCTGTGTGTGCACTATTGTGTGTGTGTGTGTGTGTGTGTGTGTGTGTGTGTGTGTGTGTGTGTGTGTGTGTGTGTGTGTGTGTGTGTGTGTGTGTGTGTGTGCACTATTGTGTGTGTGTGCGTGTGTGTGTGTGTCTGTGTGTGTGTGTGTGTGTATGTCTGTGTGTGCACTATTGTGTGTGTGTGTGTGTGTGTGTGTGTGTCTGTGTGTGTGTGTGTATGTCTGTGTGTGCACTATTGTGTGTGTGTGTGTGTGTGTCTGTGTGTGTGTATGTGTGTGTGTGCACCATTGTGTGTGTGTGCGTGTGTGTTGGGGTATTTTCCTTTCAGTAAGGAAAAACCTTGACGGCGTGTCTCCCAACTTCCCAGATCAATTCTGCAGCATCGTACATCCATGTATGCCCCCCCACCCACCTTTTCCACGCGGAGGGGGTAGCCGTCCTTCTCCCACTTGACGGAGATGACTGGGGGGTTGGCGTCCACGGGGCAGCGGATCACCCCTGGCAGTTTGCGGGGGACGTAGATGACCGGTGGCATGTTGACCACTCTGGCCGGGTCTGTACAAGGGGGGGGGGGGGGGGGGGAGAGACAGAGAGAGGGGGAGAGAGAGAGAGATATGGGGGGAGAGAGAGGGGGGAGGAGAGAGAGGGGGAGAGAGAGAGAGATAGGGGGAGAGAGAGTGGGGGGGAGGGAGAGAGAGAGGGAGGTAGAGAGAGAGAGAGGGATGGGGGGAGAAACAGAGGGGGGGAGGGAGAGAGAGAGAGAGAGAGAGAGGTATAGAGAGGGGGAGAGTGAGAGCCAGAAAGGTAGAGAGATTCAAAGAGAATGATGAGGGAGGGAGAGAGGGGATGGAGGGAAATAGAGGGGGGAGGAATTGGGAGGGAGACAGAGAGGTGAGATGCCATTTTTATCACCTTTATCCAAAGTGACCTACAAGTGGGACTGATGAGAATAAAACCCTCCAATCTGAATTTGAGTAACTCAAAAAATGATGCTGTAACAACTGGAATTGAATACACAATATGTGTATCGAAAAGAGACCAACGATGGATTCAGCGACGGCTCGACACCTGGTCAGGGTAGCATCGTAACGTAAGGCTCCTCTGATAGAGTAGCATCATGAGCCCGCAGACAGACTCTGACGCTGGCTGGACTCAAATCGCCCGGACTGGCATCCGTCTCTCGTCAGCCTCGTGGAGGAACACAGCAGAAAGGTCAGAGCGGGAGGCACCCAGACACAATCCGCAGACGGAACCTGGACTGAGACGCCATGATGACATCATAGCCCCATAGTCTCGCAAAGAGTGACCTCATCTTCTCAAATTGATCCCGTGAAAACCGTGCTTCACTGCCGGGCCGTGAGTCGGCGTGCCTAAAATCCATTTTCAGGAAGAGGATAAGATGTGAAGGGGTCAGGTGTTGTGGGGGGTTGGGGTGGCTAAGGTCATGTGACCTTGAGATTCGGGAAGGTTACGGCGGTGCGTTTCCGCGGCGATGGCGGAGGATGCTGGGAATACGCCAGCAGCAGACTCCATACTGCTGCTCCCCTCTCCTCTCCCTTCCTTCCAGAGCTCACTGTACCGTCTCCCTCCCTCTCTCTCTCTCCCTCTCTCCGCCCCTCCCGACTCCCCCACCCTCCCCCCTCCCCTGCACGGCGGCGGTTGCCGGGGCAACACTCACACTGAACAGTCAGGTGTGCTGATGCGGAGGGCGAGATTCCCAGGCTGTTGCTCGGGCTGCATGTGTACTTCCCGGCGTCTTCCGGCTTCACCCGGAAGATGATGAGGGTGCCATCGATCAGGATCCTCACCCTCAGCTTCAGGTCGCTGGGAAACAAACACACACACACACACACACACACACGGAGACCACGGTCGTCAGGGCAACGCCAGTGTCAGAGGAACGCGACGTGATCCGGGGTGGAAAAATGTGTGGAGGAGATAAACGGTAAACTGACTGCATTTATACAGCGCTTTTCTAACCATCGGCCACTCAAAGCGCTTTACAATATTGCCTGACATTCACCCATTGATGTGCACATTCACACACCGACGGCAATGTCAGCCACACACGGTGACAGCCAGCTCGTCAGGAGCAGTCTGGGTGAGGTGCCTCGCTCAGGCGCACCTCGAGACTCAGCTAGGAGGAGCCGGGGGATCGAACCAGCCACCGTCCGGTTACCAGCCGACCGGCTCTACCGCCGGAGCCACACGCCGCCCAGATTCGATTCCTTCAGTAACGGGACGTACCGTCAGAGTGCAGCAGAGAGTCAGACCAGTCGGTGCAGAGGAAGCACCGAGAGGTGGCGGTACGGCACGTTTAAGTGATCATCACCCCGGTCCCACGATCGCCTCTCTGCGAGGGGCCGGACTGACGCCGCCGGGACACACACGTCTCCGTAAGACGACACCGCCCGGGGCGCTGCGTGAGAGCAGGACGCCAGGGCCCGCTCCGTATTGACCGGGTAATGGCATTCGACGTTTAAACAAAATACCGAATTTCCGACGCCTCACTGTTTTCTAATTAAATAGAGTCGTGGCGTCACGGTGTAATTTTAGAACCAGGCCCCCCCCCCCCCCCCGGGCACCAGACTGTGCGGCCCCCTGCCCCTCTCCAGGCGGCGGGCCCCCGGTGATAGCTCCCCTCTGCCTCTGTTCCCGAGCTGAATGCTTTTCTGCCCGGTCCCTGTCAGGCCCCGTCTCCCTCCCTCCACGTCTGTGTATGCGTGTGTGTGTGTGTGTGTGTGTGTGTGTGTCTGTATACGTGTGTATACGTGTGTGTGTGTGTGGGTGTCTGTAAGTGTGAGAGGGTGTGTGTGTGTGTGTGTGTGCGTGTGTGTATACGTATGTGTCTGTGTATACGTGTGTGTGTGTGTGTGTGTGTGTGTGTGTGTGTGTGTGTGTGTGTGTGTGTGTGTGTGTGTGTGTGTGTGTGTGTGTGTGTGTGTGTGTACACGTGTGTGTACACGTGTGTGTATGTGTATATGTGTGTGTACACGTGTATACATGTGTACGTATGTGTGTATGCGTGCTTCGGTGCTCCTGCTTCTCGCTCCTGGGCAGTGTTGCCAGATTGGGCCCATTTTATGGCAGTTGCCAGATTGGGGGGCGGGAAAATCGGGCCCAATCTGGCAACACTGCTCCTGTAGCCGGCACTCAGGCCTCTGAAAGGCTGCTGTCCTCAGAAGACCTGCCCCAGAAAGGCCTGCAGAGCTGCTGGCTGCACTTCACATCGTGGCAGCGGCCTGGCGCCGGTGTGAGGCACGGGGACACAGAGTCACGTGACAGGGGGGGGGGGGGTTCACGTGCACACATATGGACCTACACACACACACACATGTATACACACACACAGACACACACACTTGTACACACGTGTACCCACACACGTGCACACAGACACACAGAAGCACGTATACACAAACACACACACGCACAAGCACACATACACACACACTTAGACATACTCTTACTTATACACAAACTCACACACACACACACACACACACACACACACACACACACAGAAAAACACATGGCAGCCATGTCTCATTCAGATAAAACTAGAGCAGAGTCCAGGGAATCATCCGGAAGGCCTCCTGGAACCAGAGGACTTAGTTTTACGCGTGGAATACACCGGCCCAACCGTTGGCCCTCTGAAACGTTTGGGGAGACTCGGACGAGTTCGGGAACAAATCTTCTCGGTGTGTTCAGCGGGGTTGGAAGCTTTTGGAACCGCTCAGACGCTGTCTGGTCCGAGTCTGAGGGCGTTGACATCGCAACCCGATGTTAAGGAGACTTATTGCATCTCGCGCAAGCGCAGAACATACACACGCTACTGTGTCGTTGGCAGTAGTCTTCGCGGTGCGTCTCAATGCCACTTTTCTGTCGAACGGGTCAGACGAGAGGCAACGGAGAGGACGGATTGGGGCAGTTGGCCGTTGGTTTGAGTCTGGGCGGTGTGTGGGCCCCTTTATGCGCGAATGACCCCCCCCCCCTAATGAGAGTCCGCCCCGAGTCCTACCCTGCTCGGTAAGGCTAGGCGATTAATCAGATTTTGATCGCGATTTCAATTTTAGCGTCAAAAGATCACAAAATTAACAATAATCAAGTTTTTCTTTTTTTTCTTTTATAGAAAGGGCAGAACAGCTGTATACACATCTATCATTTTAGATTGGAACATTTTATTTTTGACCATTTTGGGTATTTATTTAAGGCGAAATTTCAAAGTCCTCAGTTACGATGTGTTTTTTGGGAGAGACATGCTAAATAAATACAACATGTTTTCAAACTCAAAAATAATCGTCGGAATAATCTTGATTTCAATATTGACAAAAATAATCGTGATTATGATTTTTCCCATAATCGAGCAGCCCTACTGCTTGGACAAAGTACTGCTCAACAACCAGTACAACGGGAGACCTTACTTCTTGAAATAGACGTTGTCTTCCTCCCAGAACCAGGTGTAGGTCAGGTTGCCGGGATACGCCTCCGCCTGGCACGTGAACAGGGCATTCTGGGAAATGTTTACAGTGATGTTCTCTGGCGGAGAGACGATGTACGGAGGGCCTGTGGAGAGTGAACACAAACAGTTCAGTTACCGGCCACTGGGGGAAATAGACTCCCTCTACATAGACTAGTTTCAGACCAAACTAGTAGAACCAGTGTCAGACACTTTAATCCACATCAAATATTTTTTTATTATTTTTATTATTTGTATTATTACATAAACATAGTCTTGTATTATAACACACCATTAAGGAGCAGAGGGTCGTCTTCCTCAAGAGCCCCTATGGTAGAATACGCAGACGTCGGGGTTTGAACCCAGAACCTTTTGAGCAGGACTCAATCAACACCTTAACTGCTAGAACAACCTTACCCCCTTCACTTCAGCTCCCCACTCAGAGAACGGTGGCCTCGTAATTAAAACAAGGCACACGCACACTGACACACACACAGGCACGCACACACACCAACACACACACACCGAGACACATACACACACACACACACGACACACACACACCGAGACACACACACACGAGACACACACATACACACATATATACGCACACACACACAAAGACACACACACACACTCACGCACAGACGCTCACACACACGCACACACGCTCACACACACACGCGCAAACACGCACAATGCCTTATTTACAACACAAATTCACCCGAGCCGTTGCGGAACACTTTGTACGACTCTCCACAAGCATCTCTCTAACCCCATCAGCGAGGTGGAGCCGGCCCCTGCATTCCTAAAGAGGTGGAGCGATCTCCTGTGTGGACGTAGCCTCTGATTTCTGCACAGCAGAAGGCGCACCAGTATCCATGACGGGTGTAGGCCTGGGGTGAACCAGGTCTGTTTATGAGTGTGGCCTCCAGAAGTGTACCCTACTGAAGGCTCCCCCCGCGGCCCAGCGGTGTGCTCTCTGTATCGGGTGAGGCTCCATCCTACGGTGGAGCCTCACCCGATACAGAGAGCACACCACGGTGGGGGGGGGAGGTGAAACTCGATATATATCCAGGTGTCACTCTTGTGGTTCTGGGGAAGGTCCTACCGCAGGGTTTTGAATCGTTGTTAGAATTTACGGTACACATAGCAAGAGGCCCCCCCGCTAGCTGGTCTCTCTCGAATGGGAGATTGAGTGTGTGTGTGTGTGTGTGTGTGTGTGTGTGTGTGTGTGTGTGTGTGTGTGTGTGCGCGTGTGTGTGTGTGTGTGTGTGTGTGTGTGTGTGTGTGTGTGTGTGTGTGTGTGTGTGTGTGTGTGTGTGTGTGTGTGTGTGTGTGTGTGTGTGTGTGTGTGTGTGTGTGCGTGTGTGTGTGTGTGCATGTGTGTGTGTGTCTGTGTGTGTGTGTCTGTGTATGTGTGTGGTTGTGTGTCTGTGTGTGTGTGTGTGTCTGTGTGTGTGTGCGTGCGATGCTGCATGCTTGTTCATGCACAGGATGAGCAAAGTAGTAGAGGATCCTCTCACGTTGTTTATAAACATAAATGTCAGGCGATTTCCTCTCTCTTTTTTTACTCTTTTTTTTCATCTAATTACGCCAATTTCGTTCAAACTTAATTAAATCCTCATCACGACAACGTTTCCATTAGAAATGAATCAGGACATGTTGGAATACACAGTGTTCACTGGTCCAGAGCTATCTCAATGGAGGACGAGGACGAGGGGGGAGGGGGGGAGGGGGGGGAGGGGGGGGGGGGAGGAGGGGGAGGAGGGGGGAAGCTAGGGGTTGCTATCACAGCGATCTATCCGATCTATGTCCAGCAGAGAGCCCAGTTAATGGAGCTAAGGTAGGAAGAGATGTTCAAACAGACCAGCCCTGTTACGTACACTCACACGCGTGAAAACAAGCACAGACATACACACGCAAATCACACTCACACACACACACACACACGCAGACAAACACAGATATGCACGCGTGTATAGACGCAGACACACGCACAGACACACACGAACACGCACGCCCACATTTACGCGCAGAGGCACCCACACACACACACAGACACACACACACACACATACGTTCATACATATATGCATTCACAGTGAAACAGACATGAGTACATCCACCCGGCTCAGGTCAAGTCTATTTACTGACACAGACCTGTGATACAAAAAATGCCACCCCATAACACCAAGAATGCCTCTACAGCCCATTCCACTCCCAGCAGAGCCAAGTGCTTTGTTCTTTCTTAAGCTCAACCTGACAACGTATGAAGGGGTCGGGAAAAAACCCAGAATCACCATCCATACACTGATAGTAAGCGACTAACCGGTGATGAACACCATATATATAACAACACCTCCCTCACAGGACACGGTATTGGTGAGGGGGTTCCAGTCACAGCCAAAAGGTTGTTGGTTGAAATCCCAGTGTCTGCAGTGGGTGTCTACACAGGCACCTCTGAGCAGGACTCCATTACCCCCTAGCTGCTCCTAAAGGACAGGGATCTGACGTCTGGCTATGTGCATGTGTGTGTGAGTGTGTGCGTGTGCCTACTTGCGTGCGTGTGTGTGTGTGGCGTTACCTTGGACCAGCAGGCGCGTGGTGTGCAGCACCTCTCCCTGGTCGCTGTGGGCACGGCAGGTGTAGGCCCCGCGGTCGTCCCTGGTGATGGCCAGGACCGTCACGCTGCCGTCGTGGACCTGGGGAGCCGCCAGAACGCACGCTGTCAGAACCACATGCTGTCACAACGAGGGATCGACCCATATGGATTTTCTTAGGGCCGATACCGATACCGATTTTTTTTTCATTTCCTTGAGCCGATATTTGGAGCCGATACTACTTTTGATCCCTCAAATTACATCATAAAATGACACAGTGATGTTAACGAATGTTACAAGTCTAAATTTAAACAAGGAAAATGTATTGAACTGTCTGTAAATTATGGCGGGAAAAAAGATATATAGAAAAAATAAGAATTAAATAAAAGCCGATACACGTAGAAAACGCAAATATTGGCCGATATCGGTCAGAACCACACGCCGTAGAACCACACGCCATAGAACCACACGCTGTAGAACCACACGCTGTAGAACCACACGCCGTAGAACCACACACCATAGAACCACACGCCGTAGAACCACACGCCGTAGAACCACACGCTGCAGTAGGGCTGCTCGATTATGAAAAAAATCATGATCACGATTATTTTGGTCAATATTGAAATCATATTATTCAAACGATTATTTTCGAGTTTGAAAACATGATGTATTTATTCAGCATGTCTCTCCCAAAAAACACTTTTTAACTGAGAAATGTAAAATAATGTACCGATACATGTATCCAGCTGCACTTTCTCTAAAAACATTTAATGAAAAAAATAAAAATAAAAATAATAATAATAATCGAAAACTCGATTATATTAGTTTTGTGATCGTTTGACGCTAAAATCGAAATCGCGATCAAAATCCGATTAATCGCCCAGCCTAACGCTGCACGTCATGTGACCACAAACAACAACGCTGCCCTCGGCCCGGTCCAATCCGGTATCAGGGTTTGATGAGAAAACTTATGATGAAGATGATGAAGATGATGAAGTGAAAACCTCACATTCCGGAGTTCAAAACATGAAACATGGAAGTGTTGATTATTATGGAGTGTTGTGCAACATTTTGAATTAGATAATTCTGCTGGTCCAAGTGTTTAATTATTTAACTTTAACATTAACATCCGAATGTTATGACAATATATGGTTTAAATAATATTAAACCATATTCTTTTAAATGTTTAACTTGTTGCTGCTGAACCCTGTTACACCCGATATAAAGGACAAAAAGAAGTACCATCGCAGCATGAATACATATGCTATTATTAAGATGATATCCATAAAATATATGAATATGTGTGTGTGTGTGTGTGTGTGTGTGTGTGTGCGCACTCCATGTGTGTGAGTGTGTGTGTGTGTGTGTGTGTGTGTGTGTGTGTGTGTGTGTGTGTGTGTGTGTGTGTGTGTGTGTGTGTGTGCACTCCGTGTGTCTGTGCGTGTGGCAGTGCAGGGAGACCGAAATGAGCGCTCTTTAATATATTACAACTTTAATTAGTTTGACTGGGATCCAATCTTTCTCCACGTGGTAACCTTGGAAACGTCTCACTCCTCCGTGTCCGCCCGGTCTACGGGCGCCGCCGCCGCCGCCGCCGGGAACCAATAAGTGCTTAAGGAACATGCATTAACCAATCGCAGATAGTGGGAGCCTCATCCATTATGCACCGGGCTGCACGATGGCCTCCATTCAAGTCACACCCAGCTGTGGCCGAGCACACAGGGACGGACGGGGAGGGCTGTGACTGAGGCAGCATCAAGGCTCAACAGCCTGTCCCTCAAACGAGTCAGACGCAAGCACATAGCGGTGTTTAAAACAGCCTCTACCACCGCCACGGCGGCCGCTGATCCGCGTGACAGACGCCTGCGTGGTCGCCGGTCCTCCCTCCCCCAGCCCTCCGCCCATAGAGAGGCCGTGGTGTGTTGGGTGTGCAGGAGAGACAAGGCGCGCTAGCAGGCAAAGTGGTAAAAGAGGAGTCTGTCACATGGGCCCCAATGCAGCACCTAAACAGACTCAGATCTCATAAAGCGTGAGGAGGCGAACCGCAGTAACAATAAGGAATCCTGGTCCTCTCTCTCCCTCTCCCTCTCCCCCTATCGCTCTCTCTCTCTCGCTCGCTCTCTCTCTCTCTCTTCCTTTCCTCCTCTCTCTGTCTCTCTCTCTCTCGCTCTCTCTCTCTCTCTCTCTCTCTCTCTTTTTCCCTCCTCTCCTCTATCTTGCTTCCTTTCCCTCTCTCTCTCTCTCTCTCTCTCTCTCTCTCTCTCTCTCTCTCTCACTCTCTCTCTGTCATTCTTCCTTTCCCCCTCTATCTGTCTCTCTCTCTCTCTCTCCCTCTCTCTCTCCCTTTCCCTCCCTCT
The DNA here is from genome assembly GCF_031168955.1 of Gadus macrocephalus. Lineage (NCBI taxonomy): Eukaryota > Metazoa > Chordata > Actinopteri > Gadiformes > Gadidae > Gadus > Gadus macrocephalus. The sequence continues at coordinate 10,547,511 of NC_082397.1, read as the reverse complement.
CTCTCTCTCCCTCTCTCTCTCTTCTCTCTCTACTGCCTGCTCACATTCCTGCTTTTCTCCGCCGCATCTCCATGGAAAGCTTTCATGCAGGCGAGCAAACACACCCAACGCCCAGACACCGCGGCGACGCTCCTGAACAACAAGTCCTCACACACACACGCGCCCTTTGAGCAGGCCCCCGGCGTGGCTCTCCCTCACTCGGCCCTGTCACCCCCCCCCCCCCCCCTCCCCCCAGCACATCGAGTCCGAGCGATGAACCCCGGGACGGGGAAGGGGAGGAGAGGCGACCAAGACAGATGGAGCCAGCACCGCTAATGTCGCCTCAGAGTCCCACCGTGACGCTCGTGAGCCGAGGCGCAGGACACATTGATGGGCTTTTTTTTGTCTTTCAAGAGGAACATTCATATTTGGAGTAATAGAATATTAATGCAGCGGGGAAATATTAATAATGCATTAGGGGATGATGTCCGATCATTTAGCGAGGCGCTCGAGTTAATACGAGGCTGCCGTGGAAGCGCAAACTTAGGATGAAGGGGAGTTGGGTTCTGTGAAGTTGGAGATGAGGAGGAAGAGGAGGAGGCACCCAGGGAACAAAATGGAGATCCATGAATGTTGGAGAAAATAAAGTATGTTTTGGAAATGAACATTTTAACAACTAAATCGTGGATTTCGTGGTTAACGCAAAGCCCTGTGCGGTCCAAATCTGCAGCCCATGCCAGCTGGCCAGTAAAGTGCCGGGCTTATAAACCAGTAATATACCAGTAAAACCAACTCCTGCAATGTTGTGGGTACACATTAAATGATTATATTAAATAATTCTCATCGTCACGTCTTGGAAAAACCTCCATTAAAAATCGAGATGTACCAATGAATTACATAAGGATCGTGGCCTTCGGATCTGAGTCACTATTTAAACACATCGACTAAATCTTTACCCGCAGAAAGCAATGCCCCAACGAGCACTGATCCAGTATCAGAAGATGCATTACTTCTAAGTAACGTCAGCACCGATATCCGTGTCCCTGTGGACCTCGCCGAAGTTAAAACATTTACGCGGTTTCCTTCTGCTTATGTTCTTCGCGCTACTTACCGAATATTTAGAGTTGGTTACAAGCTCCTCCCCCTCCCTTAGCCAGCTTATCATTGGTTTAGGGTTTCCCAAGGCGGTGCAGCTGAGCTGGGTGTTGCCTCCCTCCTTGGCCTCAACATATTGAGGGGGCGTTGTCGTAAAAGTAGGCGGAGCTGTGATGCAGAGGAAAACAACACAAGAAAAGAAGAACATTCAATTTTCTATCTGTCTCACGCTACTTGTGTTACATGTGTTTACGTCAAAATCGTCACAATTCTTGTGTAAAACACACGTAACCAAGCAGCGGTGGAGTCATGGTCAGTGTTGTCCTATTGTAAACCTATGCAGTGAGCTGTGTCCATTAAAAAACATGACGGCATAAACCTCGCCGTTCTCAAGGCCAGGCGCTGGCAGCAGAAGTTTCAGTTCTGCAGAAACAGATAAATCCTGAGACGGAGACACTGGGGACTCCCATGGACGCTTCTTCGATTGTCTGGTAATCGTAGGAGAGAGGGGGAGCGGTGCGGGGAGACAGAGGTGTCTGAGCCGGGGGGAGGGGGAGGGAGAGGGGGGGCCGTGTGGGCAGACATTACCTCTCTATCACTTGTGATCAAACCCTGAGGAACCCACCACGGGAGCTGAGGACTGCATTCTTAAATGGCTGCTGCTGCTCCTGCACTTTAATAAAGCCAGCCACGCTCTCCCTCTCCCACCCTCTCCCTCCATCTCTATATCTCTCCATCCCTCTTCATCTCTTTATCTCTCCATCTCTTTACATCTCTACCTCTCGCCAACTCTCTCTCCCTCTCTCTTCATTTCTTTCTCTCTCTCTATATTTACCTCTATCTCTCGTTCCCTCCATCTCTTTCCCTCTCTCTCCCTCTTTCGCTCCCTTCTTCTCTCTCTTCATCTCTCCCTCTCTCTCCCTCTCCCTCAATCACAACCTCCATCTCTCTCACTCTCTCTTTCTCTCTCCATCTCAAGATATATATATAAAATTACACGTGTGTGTGTTTGTGTCTATGCGTGCATGTTTTGTGTGTGTGTTGGTGTGTATCTGTGTGAGTGTGTGTGTGTGTGTGTGTCTGTGTGTGTGTTTGTGTTGGTGCGTGTGTGTGTGTGTGTGTGTGTGCATGTGTGTGTGCGTGTGTGTGTGGTGTATGGATTCTCTTCATCATCTATTTTTAGCTAACAAACTACGGCAGGTCTCCGGAGCCAGATGCTCTCAATATTTCAAAGTGGCGTAATGATTATTAACAGTGGCACCGTGTTTAGTTGAACGGCGGTACGATACACAAGTGGGTCACCGTTAGCCAATGGGAGGGACTCCTGCTCCTCAGACCTCACACACACACACGCACACACACACACACACACACACAGACAGAGACACACACACACATGCACGCAGATACACACACACACACATGCCTGCTCACACATGCACGCTCAGACATGCACACACAGACAGTCAGACACACACACACACGCAGGCAGATACACAGACACACACACACACACAAGCATGCACGAACATGCACAAACATACAGACACACAAACGCACACACACACACAGACACACATGCACGCACACACACGCACATAGCCACACACACACACACCTGGGCCGGCATATACAAACGGCCCCCAATTAGCACTTCAAGACATCTGCCTGTCTATACACACCCACACACACACACACATACACACACACACACCTACACGCACGCACACACACACACACACACACACACACACACACACACAGCGCGCGCGCGCGCGCGCACGGGCGCACGTACAGGCACACACACGCGCGCGCGCACGCACAAACACACACAAACACACCCTGCTTATCGTACTTCAGTGTGATGAATTATTGAAGATGCTAATCAAATTTACTGCTTGATTAAGTCTCTTATGTGGGTGCTGTGGTACACAGTGATTTGTCAGGTCAACCGTTTCATCACATCAAAACACACACTGCGCTGTACTAGCGAGTCACCCTGCTGCTAACCGTCACCGCCGTGTCTCGTGCACGACAACAGCCCATTCACTACCACCGTCGTTTAGCAGAGGCTTTTATCAGGAGGCTCTCACGGCGAACGCAGGCGCATGCCATTAATCAGCAGGTACAGGGCTGAGGCATCCGGCCCAGGGAAGCCTAGTGAAGGGTAGCCTGCAGACGGCAGGGATCGAACCCAAGTCCGTTTGTATTAACAGGAGCTATGCACACGCACACAGAGACTAACGCATGCATTCACGTGCTGCAGATGCAGTATGACTACAGTATGAAAGCGCAACCACGGTTGTTTCACAGCCAACAAGCTGTGTGTGTGGGGGCGATGCTATTGGACGCCCTGGAGGAGGACGTGTTGTGGGGTTCATGGCGTGCTGGGGACGAGGCGTCGGCACCACGGCGGGGGAACCTCACTTGTACAAAATAATTTTTGGAAGTTTTCCCGGTTCCTCGCCCTACTTCCTGCAGCGGCCCTATGAGCGTCTTTGTATCCCTGCTCTCTCTCTCGCTGTCTCTCGCTCTCTCAATCTCTCTCTTTCTACCTCTCCCTCTCCCTCTCCCTCTCCCTCACTCTTGCTCTCGCTCTCTCTCTTCCTCTCACTCTCTCTCTCTGTCTCTCTCTCTCTCTCTCTCTCTCTCTCTCTCTCTCTCTTTTCCTCTCACTCTCTCTCTCTCTCTCTCTCTCTCTCTCTCTCTCTCTCTCTCTCTCTCTCTCTCTCTCTCTCTCTCTCTCTCTCTCTCTCTCTCTCTCTCTCTCTCTCCTTCAGGGAACACACACAGACATGTGGAGAACACTACAGGTAGAGTTGTTTTTGGTTCCTTTATTCCCCTTTTCAATCCGACTCTGAGACTCTTTCACCTCCTGGTCTCCAGTGTTATAATTCATTGAGCCAACCTGTCGATGTAGCATCTCATCGGACCGCTTCAACTGTTCTGGAAGCAGAAACAGAGGGAGACATCTGAAAGGATTACCTCCTCCGTGTTGCCCCTCACTCTCCCCTTCAACTCTGGCCACTTCTGATTAACATACAGTGGGATTAAGTAACAGGGTATAAGGGAAAGGGTTTAAAAGCACAACAGGAGAGCAAGGGAAAAAAAACTGGAGAAAGGAGTGGAGAGGAGAGGAGAGGAGAGGATGGGATGGGAAGGAGAAGATAGTAGAGGAGAGGAGATCAGAGAAGGGGAGTGGATGGAAAGGAGAGGAGAGGAGAGGATGTGAAGGGGGGGAGAGGGGAGAGGCTTTTGAGTAGAGAGCAGAGGGGAGGAGAACAGAGGAGATGAGAGGAGCGGAGAAGATGGGAAGGAGCAGAGAGGAGAGAGCCATTGAGTATAGAGCAGAGGAGACTAGATCAGAGGAGATGAGAGGAGAGGAAGGAGAGGAAAGGGGAGGTGGGCGCCGCAGAGGGGGGGGTGGGGGGGAGTGGGTATCTCAGAGACTGGCCCTACTGTCCTCGCTTTGGGCACGGGGCCTTGCCATCTGACACCTGCCGCTGAGTGGGCATGGATCCCCTGTCCGCTTGGCAGGAAGTTAAGGCCAGCAGACAGGAACCCAGAACGGGAGTGCGTGTTAACACCACCGGCCCAGGAAATGACTGCCCTCAGTGTCTGTGTGGTGCCACGTGTCTCCCGGACAGAGGCCCCGCAGTCACACCCACCCGAGACGCCACATATCCTGCACAGACGCTCGCACACAGACACGACGGCTGCTGCTGCTGCTTCCTTTATTCCTCTCAGCATCGCAGTTAACATGATATCCTCGCCTGAGGATGTTTACACAACCTCACTATGCTGTACGAGCACCGTGTGCTACATGCTGTCGATGCTACGTAAATACACCCATGTAGCACGCTACGCTACGCTACGTGGTGTCCAGGCTGTGTGTATACACCATGACGCACGCTACGCTACAGTGTTCATGCTGGATATATACACCTAGTAGCACGCTACGCTACGCTACATGGAGTCGATGCTGTGTACTGCCATGATGTAGCACACTACGCTACATGGTGTCCATGCCGCGTGAATACACCATGTAGCACGCTACGCTACGTGGTGTCCGTGCTGCGTACTGCAACTCTGTAGCCCCGATTGCTACACGCTAGGTGCTAGCAAGCTATACTTTACTACAGGCAATTAAGGCCCTTCTATATGGGAAGTCTTTATCAATTTCAGAGATGCGTCCTTTTCACTCCCAGCCCTAGCAGGCCAGCCGCTGGTTAATAGACCTTTGAGGAGGGTGGAGATGCGAGGGAACATGATTGCGGTGTGTGTTGAGTGTGAATACTGATAAGGTCAGATATAGAGGTGCAGTGTGAGTATAAGGGAAGGCATTCATCTACACACACAGACACACACACACACACACACACACACATCGACACACAGGCATACAAACACACACACACAGGCACACAGGCGTACAAACACATACACACATACACACACACATACAGGCATACAAACACATACAAATACACAGGCATTCAAACGCATACACAAGCAGGCATACACACACAGGCAAACACACACACACACACACACACACCAACACAGGCACACACAGACAGACACAAACAAACACAAACACAAACAAACACACACACAAACAAACACAGGCACACACACAGACACATATCCGCACAAACATCTAATATATGTTGTAGACAAGAGTCTTTGATTGTAAGACAGAGACACATACGGTTCAATGCAATAAGTCCATGTTTCACAAAAATCAAAGTGAAAGTAATTGAGTATGTAGCAATTAAAACACAATTATTATAATTGGTGGATGTTGAGTTGTTTCCTGTTTAAATTGAGAGCAGTAAAGGCCTTCAAATGGGGCTAATTACAAGTTGCATCACCACTCTGATAATATCTCACTCATAATTGCACAAAATAACTTTTTGTCGTTTTCATGGTGTGAACTTTAGAGACCCCAAAATATGGTGGTAATAATAACACACTCCTATTGCACATATACTAATGAACCTAAAGAGCACGAGAAGGGAAACACAGCAGAGGAGGCATTTCCACCATTACTGGCTGTTGTTAATGCAATGCAGGGTTTGCTTCATCTCCCATCTTCCATCAAAAAATAAAGTTTTTCCCCCTTTACCTGGCACAGCATACAAAAGAAAGCTGCATGCTGCACCTATAAACATCATACTCTGGAGCAATTACTGAGAATCCCAAATACATTACGTAAGAGTCACAAATGTGTGTGTGTGTGTGTGTGTGTGTGTGTGTGTGTGTGTGTGTGTGTGTGTGTGTGTGTGTGTGTGTGTGTGTGTGTGTGTGTGTGTGACGTATGTGTGTGTGTGTGTGTGTGTGTGTGTGTGCGTGTGTGTGTGTGTGTGTGTGTGTGTGTGTGTGTGTGTGTGTGCGTGTGTGCGTGTGTGTCTGCATGTGTGCCGGTGTACGTGTGTGTGTGTGTGTGTGTGTGTGTGTCTGTGTCTGTGTGTGCGTGCATGGGTGCGTGTGTATATGCGTGCATGTGTATGCGTGTGTGCGTGTGCATGTATGCGTGCGTATGTGTGT